>NW_009185727.1:0-25260 GCF_000690835.1 Fulmarus glacialis | reverse complement strand
CCCTGGATTCCTTTTACGTTCAAACTCCTAAAATCCTCTTTGAACAAAAATGTAAGCACACGACTTAGTACAGTTATGCCCAGTTGTATTATTAGCTCAGTCTTGGGAAAAAAAGTCTGAAACGATCTTTGTCTATAGTCTCAGGAAGAGATCAGCTTTCCTGGGAGTTGAATCTTGGGAACAAGGGGCTCCAGGGAAGCCAGGGTTTTAACAGCATCCTTACCTGCACTTTCACTGTTCTCTTAAAACCCAGTTGCAAAACAAGTTCTGTCACTGGGGAAAAGAGAAAATGCAGAAAATATACTAACTTCTTCAGGAGCAATACGCTTAAAACATTATTATCTCCCTTTGCCCCTCTTTGTATGTTCATCTTTTGATTCTGAAGAAGCTGTTTGTATGCATTCAGCTTTAATGAAATCAGTATCCCTGCTAATTCCAGTGAGGCCATAAGAGTAGAGCAAAGATACAAGGCTTTTCAGGATCATGGCCCTATGGTGTAATCTTTTTAATGCACAGATAACACCTGACCTTATATAGACGGAAGTCCTGGAAGTCTCTCTATGCACAGAAATTAGCTCCAAAATTATTTCAAATTACTTCAAAGAAGCATCATGAGATTGGGCTCTTTGCATCAAATTATATAAATTTGTGGTTTTTAAGCTAAAATCCAAATCAGAGCCTGCTCCCTCCTGCCAACAGCTCTGGATCTGATGGGTGTGCAGCATCCCCACACAGCCGTGTAGACACGGCCCCCTGAGCCCCGGCTCTGCTGGCTGCTGCCTTCCAGCAGCACGGAGGAGCCAGCATGGGCAAGCACAGGCCCTGTTGGACTGGGAATAGCCATTCCAAACTGATCCAGAACTTCTGCATTAGACAATAACCTTTTAATTTAGAGCTCTCAGCAATGACTCATTTTTTCCATATTGCTGAATAACAGCTACTGAAACACATGTTATGGACAAAACTTGTAATGACCATTTTTAGAAACAACTCCAATTATCACTTAATGAAAAGGACAAACAGAACACCTAGAGAACTTAGCTGAATCCCCTGCTTAATGTAATACATGCCTACTGAATGAAATCCATTTATTAATGGGGAACTTAATTTACTGGGGAATGGAATAATATAAATAATAATAGAATAATACAATAATACAAAATAAATGAAACACAGACAATAGCATGAGTGGTGAACAGACTCAAGAATCAATGCCTCTTGTTTGGTGTGATTTGCACGTTACCTTGGGGTAAAGAGCTAGACCTTCACACATGCTAGTGCCTTGGGTAGCCTGAGACACCAAAGAATTTGGAGATAAGCAAGCAGCTTCCTGTTGCACCTGTCCAAAGTGACTTTGAATTCTCGTCTGTGTGACCTTCATTACAATTTAGAGATGGCATGAAATGAAATCTTGATTCTTTTCAGGGATTTCAAACGTGATTCATCTTGCAATGTACTAATGATGATGCTTTCTAGTTTCTACTAATTAATTCCTAAATTAAAATTGCAGATGTCACTAAACCAAGGACAGCAAATTCTTTTGATGACAAGAATAGAGTTCAAAATGTCCCTGACAAATTGGAAAATGGACTTAAAAATAGGATTAAATTGAAAAGAAGCCAGGATTAAATTAAAATAAGCCAAAGACATGATATATAAGTGGTATTAATCATCCTCATTGATACAGGATGAGGAGCAACTTTCTTCAACAGTTTTGAAGAAAAAAATCTGGTCCATTATGGTCATAAACAGGCCTTTGGTCAACCATGTCATATCATTACAAAAATGGGAAATGTCATCTAGGGTGTATAGTCAAAAGTAAAACTTGCAAGATACGTGAAATAATTCCTTCCAGTGTGCCCTTCATTGGTAAAGCTTCAGCTCAACTACATTATTCACTTTTGAGTGCTGCCATCCGAGGAATAGACCAATAGGATCTGCTTAGTTTAAAGAAGTGAGGATGAAAAAATGTATTGACTCCTTGCTGTGAAGTGGGTAGCAGGAGAATTGAAGGAATTCAACCCTCAAAACTGGGCTTTTACAACAGTGAAGAGTAAAAAAAAACCTTCTCTTGAAATCCTGATCAGAAACTCCAACAGAAAAAAGGGAAGAATAATATGATACAATAAATTAATAAATGAATGTGTACAAACTATGATGATAGAAAAGAATTCAAAGTAAAGAATTTAGAAAGTTTTAATCTCTATTTTAGAAATCACTAAATGATGGCCAGTGCATTAGACATGAGAACTTTGCTAACTTCCCTGATACTCAAAAACTAAAGCTTCTGAGAAGACGTAATAATTTCTGCGGCTGGCCTCTGTATGAGTATGAACTCAGCCCCCAAGGAATGCTGTTTCAGAGGGAAGTTCTTCCTGCTTACCATACCACTAACATAAAACTGTTCTAGTTTATGTATGATAAGTGGGTATAATTATGTTGTTATTTGCAATTAAGCTCATTTTACAAACTGTGCTTCTGGAAGGTTCCAGCTCATCTCTCACTTTTGAGGTTTTTTCCTGCTCTTCTCTTTCTGATAAGCTTTACTTATGCTTAATAATGCTAAGGAGAGGCTTAGGTGATCTATAACTCTTACTGCTTATGGTTTTCTAAGCAATTGTCTATATTTCTAAAGCTACCTTCAGTTTAAATTCACCTCATTTAAGACCTAAGAGGATAGATACTGTAAGTCTGTTCTACAAAATGGCATAATAACGTTCTCTGAATACTTAAAAGATAGCTGTGAGTAGATATGGTGGGTTGACCTTGGCTGGCTGCCAGGTGCTCACCAAGCTGCTCTCTCACTCTCCCTTCTCAATGGGATGGGCAAGAAAATAAGATGAAAAAGCTAGTGGGATGAGATAAAGACAGGGAGATTGCTTAGCAGTTACCGTCATGGGCGAAACAGACTCGACTTGAGGAAGATTAATTTAATTTATTGCCAATTAAAAATAGATTAAGGTAGTGAGAAACAAAGACAAAACTAAAAACACCTCCCTCCACTTCCTCCCATTTCTTCTTCCCAGGCACAACTTCAATCCGTTGTTCCCAGCTCTTCTACCTCCTCCCCCCAGGCAGTGCAGGGGATGGGAAATTGGGGTTGTGGTCCGCTCATAACCCTTCATCCCTGCTGCTCCTTTCTCCTCACACTGTTCCCCTGCTCCAGCGTGGGGTCTCTCCCAGGGATATAATCCTTCAAGAACTGCTCCAGTGTGTGGGCCCTTCCCACAGGGTACAGTCCATCAGGAACAGACTGCTCCAGTGTGGGCCCTTCATGGGCCACAGGTCCCGCCAGAAAACCTGCTCCTGCGTTGGCTCCTCTCCACGGGCTGCAGCTCCTGCCAGGAGCCTGCTCCTGTGTGGGGTCTGCATGGGCTGCAGTGTGGGTATCTGCTCCACCGTGGTCCTGCATGGGTTGCAGGGAGACAACCTGCGTTCACGATGGTCTTTTCTACAGGCTGCAGGGGAATCTCTGCTCTGGTGCCTGGAGCACCTCCTCCCCCTCCTTCTTCACTGACCTGCACGTCTGCAGGGCTGCTTCTTTCACATTTTCTCATTCCTCCCTCTCACGGCTGCTATGCAGCATTTTTCACCCTTTTTAAAATATGTTATCACAGAGGCACCACCAGCATCACTGATGGGCTCAGCTTTGGCCAGCGGCGGGTCCATTGGAGCCAGCTGGAACTGGCTGTGTCCCACGTGAGGGCAGCTCCCCGTGTCTCCCCACAGAGGCCAGCCCTCCTGCTACCAACGCCTTGTCACATAAACCCAGTACAGGAGGATAGTCTCGTCTCCATGATGGTGTTGGACAGGATGAAGAATCTGTGCTTAAATTGCAGGAAGGGAGATACGCGTTAGCCATTCTTGCAGTGAGGCTAGTGAAGCAGTAGGATTTCATGGGAAGGCTATGAAATTTTGATTACAAGATGTGTTTAAAAACGGACTGAAAAACCTTCTGTCAAAAGTGATCATATTGCAGAGTAGGGGTAGAGGGTAGAGGAGAGGGCATCTTGAGACCCCTTCCAATTCTGTGATCTTGTCAGGTTGAAAGTATTAGTTAATTGGTGTCACATAAGGTAACTTTGCTCTGGGGGCAAAGCCACAGTCTGGGACTTTGGTTGACTGATTTATTATATTTTCTTACTTAGTATATTGTGATAATTTCTTAGGGGTTTTTTTTGCTTCTTCTTTCTTACCTTAAATTAAGTTTTTGTGGCTGTGTAATCTCTTACCTGTAAGCTATTATCTGTTTGTCTGTCTGGAAGTTTGAGAGTGCTGTCCATGCCCATTACCATTCCAATTCAGTATTTACTGCATGTAATCGATAGCAATAGTCGTCCCTAGCAGACTTCATAAAGTGTTTGGCTTTCTTTTGCTTTCTGGCTAAAAATTTCTGCTTTGGGATTTGCCCTTTAAAATGTAGAATATATTCATTTATGTTTTGTTTGTGCCATCAGCGTGGCTCCTGTTAAGAAACAGACTGAGAGTGGATATTTTCTGGTTATTGCGTTTTTCCTCAGGTGCAGACATCACACATTCAAGTATTCAGTGCTGACCTCTTTCTTTTGGGCTGTCTACACAGATTGTTAATGAGCTCAAATATTGCGTTAAAGGCTTTTTGATGGCTCCCCAGAGAACAGTAGTCTATGGATGGAGTAATAGCAAGTAAATATTAAAGCCTGTTCTCAAGATACTCAGCCTGGAAGCTTTGCAAAGCGAGGAAGTTAGAGGAGGGAGCACGCTGCCACTGCCCACGTCCTGGTGCGCCTCTGCAGAATCCCACCTCCAAGGTGGGACAAACCAGATACCACCAGACACTACCTCCTTCCCTGCACTTTTCTCTCTGGGTCCACAGGGAAAAAGTATCCTGAGCATAGGGACTGGGAGGGTTCCCAACCTGCACAAGCAGAGAACCAGGAGCACTGAACGTGATGTGGGAAACGCTGACCTGGCAGCCTACAGACAGCCTACATGAACCGCGGTTAGTCTGGCGGAGCCCTAGCCCATGCCTAGGACTCACAGGCACTGTGGTTATACACATGAACTCAGTAATATAAGGTCCCTTAATAGCTATATTTGTCTGAGAATTACATTCACATTAAAAAGAATATCCAAGGCAATTAGCTTTATTGCAGTGCTGAATTAGAGACACTAAACTCCTCAAAGCCAGGAAATTTAGATAAACTATAAACCTTTCCGGAACATATTTGATTTTACCTCTCATTTCCTGCCCTTTTCATAAACACTCATAAAGGTTTCCCAATACACTATCATGCAATCAACATGATGATTTACTTTAGAAAACATCCTGGGCTTTAGAAAGCTAATATTACCATGCTGAAGTTGCGCAGTGTAAAACCACAGCTGGCCTTATTGGGCTAGAAGGTTAATTTGGAACAGCTGTAACAAACTAATGACCCTCCTCAAGCCATGAAGAGAAGGTAGTGCACCGTATATCTGTGTTTGTGTTAATATTAGGGAATGAAACCACATTACTGGGAAAGGAAGGAAGGAAGGAAGGAGTTATTCTTTGCAAAAACTCTCATGACTCTCTGGTTTTAGGCAGATTGAGAAAAATCTTTGACTATCAATTTTAATACTGATTTGCAAGCTTTTGGTGTTTGAAAAGCTGAAGGCATCTGTCACTTGCTTTTTCTTTTAGAGGAAGCAGAATGGGACAGAATTTGGTCACTAAAGAATGAGGTACTCCTACTCATTAGGCACTCCTGCTATTCCTGATCCCAAACGCAGCTTGTTAAGCTCAGCGCATGCAGAAATACAAGAAAATTAGCATAAACCCCACAGAAGTACCTTCAGCATGCTGGCAGTATCCAGCATTACTTTTTAGGAATGGTACCTGAAAAGGCTCTCTGACAAAGATGTGAGCATTTGTAACCATCTGAGAAAGTGAGATGGAGACAGCTGTCTTAAATCCTATTACTAACATCCTGCTATGGTATACTGAGCAGCCTCTCCAATTGAATTAAAACCATTGGAGGAAGGAGAACGGTTCAGTTGATGAGTTGCCAGGCTATTATTCAAACCCTTCATTGGAAAGACCCAGAGCAAACACCAGCAACAACGAGGGCAAGAACGGTGCACACTGCTGTGAGACTAAGCTCTTGACAGCACAGAAAGCAACACTTTCTCTGCAAGTCTCATGGAAAAATAAGAAATGTAATAGGAATCACATACCAGCTACACGATGATTATTTAGACATGCCAGGTCTGACAAAAATAAACACTTATGCTACTTTTTCTTATGTACTCTGTTTTTTCAAGGTGAGGTAATTCCACTTAGGATTCAGTAATGAAGTTGCAGTAAACACAATTTTTAATTGCAGCTTGTAAAATGTACAAGATATATTGTTATCTGACACAGCACAAAAATATTTAATTTGGATGCATAAATGCCTTTTAATACCCAGAATTATAATTGTGACTGTAGTCACTTAATGAGCACTTTGAGGAAAGACAGCAAGTGAAATAGGCTCTGACATACAGTGTACACCTACACATCTGCTCTACCACATGACATTTCTAAATGGGCTTCCCTACAACAGTATTTGACAAGTGATGAAAGCTGGGTTGTTAAATCTGACAGTTCCTCAAGTCTGGAAGTATCCTCCAGGATACTTTTTGTTAAAAGGCTCTCAGCTTTAGGTCTTCCTGAACAGAACTCCTACTTCAATAATTGCACCGGCATATTAATCAAGTCCACTTGTTTATCATGCCCTATTTTCTAAAAGGAATCAAGGATTTAAACATTGTCTGAGGCACCAGAAAAAGGACTTGAATTCTTGGAAGGTGGATGTACAAGACCTTCCCAAGAAGCACATAAAGTGAGTAATATAAAATATAAATGTGTAGCATATCATATTAATGTTATGTTCTAAATAATATACAACATATATTATATACATAATTATAATAATTATATGAATCCATATAGTAAATATAATTATGTCATTCTATTTTATAGTAATATATGTACTGATATTTACTTTAAAATATAAAATCTCTTATTAACCTTAGCCTTTTGCTCCAAAATGTGACCAGTTCTTACATTTTTTAAACTCTGAATTTAAGTGTAATTTGCATTTGCCAGTATAGCTGATTTTGGTTATGTCTTTCAAAACTGTCATTGCTAAGTGGTGAGAATATGACCTGTATTTAATATCCATTGAATAAATGACTGCCTCCTCCTACCTTTCCAAATTCCAATATCCCAGTTGCTTTAAAAAAAAAAAAAAAAAAGAATTTATGATATTCTGTTCCCTCAGAATGCTCTAAGAACAATAATATCCCAATATCCCCCTGAAACAGGTGCGTATGTTCATCTTCAGCAATAGTTGGTCCAGCCCTTTAAGGAATGCCTGAAATCCCCTGCCCTGAGGCACTGGTGTCTTGCTCCGAGGACTTCAGATCTGACTGACTCAGCAGAGCTGAAGGGCTGTCCCATAAAACATAGCAGCAGTCCTTAGCATGGGGACAGACATCATGGCCTGCAAGGCCATGTTCCTACTATCTGACCATGGTCAGGCACCCTTGTGCTCTCTCTGTCTCTCTGCATCGAGTTCTTTTTACACAGATCATTTTCAGGAGGAGAAGTGGAGAATAACTAACCAAAATAACCTAGTTGAATATTTAGGAATCTCTAATGAAGATGGGAGATACAGGCTTGATATAACACTATCTGATATTATCCTATGTCCAAAATTTAGACCCTCAAAACCCTGCTCAGTTTCCACATAATACTTCAGTGTCTGCCTTTGGTGTAAGCAAGTTTCCTAAATATCTCATTCTGGACAGGTGAAGAGACACTTTCATATTGACAGAGTATGCCTGCCTGTCCAGTTGCTGTACGGACTCATAAGCTAGACATTTCTGTGGCTATCTATCTCAGTGACAGGGCTCAATCTCTTAATTGTTTCAGCCCACACCTACCAGATAAAATACTACATAAAACAGCAGCAATGTCTCCTTGTCCCTGAAAGCCACCTAGAGGGCTCGTCCTTCCTCTGCTGCCAGAGTAAGCACATATTATGCATCTCCTTGGAGAGTTTCCTGATCATCATGAATGGTTTATTCTGAACTGGACTATTCCTTCTGCTTCTCATCGAGTCCCTGCGTATTCACTGGCCTTGAGAGACCAAGTGAAGAAGAGTAAACCCAGTTTTCAGTAGTTATAGCACCAATTAGGAGGACAGAGACCTAGTTTCCAGTTTATACATCAGTAAATAGTTAAATTTAAATATTTGACCATTCAGCATTGCAGTCCCTAAAATCTCACAATAAATACCTGCCAGACTGTGGGAGAAGTGTGCAAACATTGCACCAAGTAACAGAGTTGATCTATACCTTCTCTTTTTCGGAAATCTGCAAACACATTTTGATCTCTGTGAAAATGTTTCTCATGTTCAAAGTAAATTACATGAGCAGTGTGAGTGAGCAGGTTCTGAGTGTCAAAGTCTTGGATGTAAATAAATATACCTAAATATCTGAAATCCAAAGAAGTGCATTGCAAAATGGCTTGTAATAATAGGACAGGCTCACCCGTAATTTCCAATCCAAAGCACCTTGAAACTTCGAGATGGCTAACAATCTGGGTCTGCAAGTACCTTACATCCTGGTCCATCGCTGCCTGAATGGGAAATGTGAAATGCTTTGTCTTTACCTTTAGGTATGTACTTATAGCAGAGCTATAACAAAGCCGTGGAGTTAGGCTGTTGCTTAGTGCCCTGTTCATGTCTGTGCAGCTGAGACCCAAGAAAGTGGGAGTTATGGTGTCTTTTTGTAATCAGTTTTTAGACGGTAGTAGATGTTTCCTCTGAATGGGTTATTTGACAATATTTTTTAAAAAAATAATGCTCCATATATATATCCTCGTACTCTAGAATAAATTATTTATGTTTGAAATGACACAAAACCTCTCTGCTGCTGTTCCTAAAACCAGAAGCAAGACTGGACTTGATTTACTGGAGAGCATGACAGAGTTTTTGTGGTTCATGAATTAGTATCACCAAACAAGCACAAAGCATCAACAGCACTCAGAGTGGAGAATTTACTGTAGCTCTACTGTGGCTTATGGGGGAAGACTGCTACAACTGCTCTTTCTCTGTCTCAGCTCTTCCTGTAGGGGAGAGATTTGTGGCCTATTGGTCTCTTCATGGAAGTTGTGAGTTTATTAACAGTTTCTGTTAAATTCAGAAATTCTCAAAAAGAGAAAGTGCCCAAGACTGAATTCAACAGAAAGCTAATCAAACTGGCTTGCCAGTGATGGGATCTTATTCCTTAAATCTTCAAGGGGAAACAGTGTGTAAGTAAGTAAAGAGTGGAAAATAAAACTGTGACCTTCTTTGGGAGGCAAAGCTAAAAGGAGTCCTCTGTGTGCAGGAGACCTAGGCTCTATCCTGGGCTGTATTTGAAGAATGTAACAACAGGTTGGAGAAAATGGTCTGTCCCTTCTATTCTGCGCTTGTGAGACCACCTCTAGAGTACTATATCCAGTTTGGGGCTCCCCAGCACAAGAGAGATCAAGCAAGATCAGCAGAGGGTTTGCAGGATGGCTGGGGGACTGGAGCATGGGTATATGAAAATAGGCTGAGAAACCTGGGGTTGGTCAGCCTGGAGAAGAGAAGGTGAAGGGATCTCAGTGCTGTCTACAACTACTCATGGAAAAACAATGCCTTTCTATTATAAATCTCACCATCTTGCTTTATGGAAGACTTTTTCAAATGGAGTAAAAAGCATTTGTCACTACACAGGAGATTACAGAAAGGATTTTTTTTACCAACTCAAGCCTAACCTTGAGAAATTTTCACCAAAGCAGGTGAGGCTTTCCTTAAGATTAGAACAAAATACTAAACCTTGGAGTAGGACACCTGCCACATCAAAAAAATACTATCCCTCGTGGAGGTATCTTTAAACTCATTCAGTGTCTGATTTGATAGGTGATTTCTTTCATTACATAGTCAATGTATCTGGTTTGATTAGATCATGGTTTATTTGACTTGATAGGTGGTACGTATTGGTCCATAAAAGATGGATCAGATTTGACAGGTGACATGGCTTGGAGCTTAGTCAAAAACATTGGTAGTTCTGTGAGATGTTCACTTTGGATAGTGATGTACCATTCAGTACAGCTTACCAAGGGGCTGCATGCGTCAATAAATATAGGGTGTATTTACAGTATGTAACCAAACATACTTTTTCTCAAATACTGTATTATGGAGCCTCAAAGTGTCTTCCTCATTACCTTTGGTTTAGGTTTATTGTCAGGAGTAGAGTATGTAGCATCTATTAAGAATGAATGCGCTGCCTTGCTATTTTTGATTATTACAAATATTCTTAATGCTGTTTTATGCCCATGTCACTGTGCCATGTTTGTTATTTGTAAGCTCTTTAGGAGAAACTTTCACTTACTCGATGCTGTGTAGGCTCAGATGATCTATTCTCTCTTTCGATAAAAACATTTTTCTTTTTCATTATTTATAGAGCTAATGCAAAAAAGTTTCAGGTTGCCACTTGTAAGGCTGTACTTGATGTGTAATATCCCATTCTAGGCCTCGTTTTCAAGGGTGATGCAGATTAATTGGAGGAAGTATAGAGGAAAATGAAAAGAGGTCAAGAAAAGCTCATGAGGTCTACAGAGTGTGAGCTGTGTAGAAAAGCTGAAACATTTGGGGTTGTTTAGCTACAGGAAAGAGGAGATATGAAGGTAAAATGATAGCAGTCTTTACATTTCTGAATGTTTGCTATGAAAAAGAAGGCAATAAAATATCCTCCATATCAACTGAGGATGAGACAAAAGTAATCGGTTTAAACAGCAAAAAGGAAAACTTAGGTATTAGGAAAGGCTTTCTAACAATTAAAGTAGTTAATACTGAAATAGGTTGCCTAGGGAGTTTGCAGATCTCCACCACATGACCTCATCACTGGATGTTTTTAAGACCCATCTCAGGAAAAGTCTAGATTCTGGCCCAGTGTGGGAAAATTGACTGGATGGTCTCTTCAGGTCCTATTTAGTCTTATTTTCTGTGTCTCTGTATTAACTCCATATACGTACAGCCACAGGTACAACTTTTGTTCCCCACAAAATATGTTTCTGGGACTCTTGGTGCCTTGCAGCTTTTTGCTGCCACAGCAGACGGGGCTGGCACAAATGCTAGCCGGGAGCTATTGCTCCTTTCTTTGTGAAGGGTGAAAACCTAATTAGTGATACCTGTGAATGTTTTGCATATCAAACAAAGGAATGATTTTAAGGACACTGTTTTCAAGTATTCTGTTTAAATTCTATAACTAATAGACTAAGAGGCAGACTAAGCTGACGACAGATTTTCAGAAATATGATGGGAAATCAGCCAAAAGCTCGGGGCGGGGGGAATACATCCTACAGGCCAGCACTCTATCTGTTAGGTCTGTTAGGTTTTGTTTTTTCTTTTCTCCACTACAAGCTTCAGTTTGGGTCTGAGCTGTGTAATTCTAAGAGAAAGCCTTTCCTTCCCCCAGAAAACAGAAGAACCCGGGACATTCTTGGGATCATCAAAGAGCTCTGAAGTGTGAGTATGGCCAGAAGACATCGGATCACATTCTCTGGTGTTGGCTCCTTGCTCAGTAAACTTCACTTTCTGCGTATACCTCAAATACTACCTGCTTTAACAGTGATTAACATTAACAATGGTGACAGTTCTGTGTTATTCCTGTTGCAACTAGAGACCCAGCCTTATTTGTGGATATTTATCTAGACTGGGTTTATCACTGGACTAACTATTGGTGGATACATACTCTTGACAGTAGCATGTGAACTAGGAAGAGTTTGACTTGATTTCTGGCCTACGTGGGCTCATGTTTGCTAGCAGCAGATTGTACATAGAAATTACTGAGACACAGAACATTTAGAAACACATTTCTTCACTTTGAGAGTACAAGAAGCTTTTAATGTACTTGAAACCATAATGCTGTAATTTTTTTTGTCCTTGACAGATTAGTTTCTAGCATGATGAGAGCATACTTAGCCAGTAGCATGGAGCCAACCCAGGCTCAGGCCAGGTAGCCATTTATGTGCGCATGCAGCTTAAAACCTGTTAATGCGTTGTGATGTAATTATAATTCCATATGTGTTTAAGGGTTCTGAGGAGATGGGTGCACCACCTTCCTGTAAGAACACAAGGGCTAAGAAGAACAGAGAGCACCAGAGCCCAGCTTTTGTGTTATATAATGTAAATGGCAAGAGGTAATATCATAATGAGGTCTGGGGAGAAGCAGACATCCCTAGTTGCCTTCCATGAAGAGGCCTTGAGAAAACACAGAATTTCGCCCATGAGCTCTGGTCTGTAAGTGAAAAACTAATAGTGGAGCGGGTGGAGTAGCAAAGTATATTTTAAGATATTAAACAGTAAGTACTATTATTGCTATAATTACTGAAATAGGCATAGACTTCAAAACCAAGATATTATAGGCTAAAACATAATTATGTCTCTGAATGACAATTCTAGGATGTGACCCCCTTGTGTAATATTTTTAGATGCACAAAATATTTGCAATGAGTTAGTTGGGTCACTTCTGCCAAAACCAGTCAAAGTCTAATTGCTCATGGCAAATACAGTATCTTATTAAAGAAAAACACAACAACAACAACAAAGAGAATAAAGTAAGTTAATATCTATTATAAAGCAGAAAGCTCTGACATATGCCACTGGAGAGGGGGTTTGCATCTGTTGGAGACGTTGCTCTCCATCTAATAATGTCTGATGCTGTAGCTCACAGGGGCTTTGAAGGTGCACGAGTGGCATAGCTCTGGCAAGCGGAAGAAGGAAAAGGGAACAATTTCCCTCTTTCAGAACATTTGCTGTCATTTATTGTTCCCAAAACTATACATCAGTATATAACCTCGGTATCTATGTTTCTCCTGACATCCTTTTTCTCTCTCTTCAACTGGCATGAATACAGTAGCAATGAATTTGTAGTACAAGGTTTCTCAGGAAGACAAAAACATTACCTCACAAGCATCTGAAACGAGACAGACTCTTTTCTGCCAATCTTGCAAAGTCGGCTTATAAGGAAGGTACAGGGCAGGAATAGTGAACAGTAGCATCTCTTTGTAGAGATGAGACAGAGAGAGAAATGATGCAGGAGCAGCCATTGCCTTCACTTGGATTCTGAAGCTGGCAGCAAACACAAAGGTGCAACTTTGGTCAGTTCCCTTTGGTTAGTGCCTTTAGGAAGATTTGGCTTTTCCAGATTCACCCCCGTCCATTCTGTCCTGTTTTAAGGAGAATTCTTGTTGCTCCACTCCAGGAATACATTATTTGTTTTGCTGGCTCTTCACATCCAAGAGAATGGAGGAAAGGGAACCCACCAACAAACCAATTTCTTCCATTCATTTTTACTGCCTTTAGCCTTACCGTCAGCTTTGCCATTCAGGGAGCAATATGCTTTGTGATCTAAAATACTGGGGACAGCAAACAAAGTGTAATCCTTGCTGATCATACTAGTAGCTTTCTTTTTCAGCAAGGAAGAGACTATTTGCTTTGCTTACATCCGTTGTGGATTCCATCATGGGATTCTGCTCTTCTCTTTAATTTCCCTTTAATGCATTCATGGTCTTTTAATTAAAATGAATGAAGCTGGGCATGATAAGCATTGGCAAGTGGGAGGGAGGAAAAAATTGATGTCTGCTTTTGTAAGCAGGTTATTTTGTATTATTTAGACATAATAGCGCTGAAGTGTCTCACTTGTAAAATGCAGTGGGAGGTATCGATGTGTCAGGAATAGTAATTAGTTC
Organism: Fulmarus glacialis; assembly: GCF_000690835.1. Taxonomy (NCBI): domain Eukaryota; kingdom Metazoa; phylum Chordata; class Aves; order Procellariiformes; family Procellariidae; genus Fulmarus; species Fulmarus glacialis. Next base: position 11,474 of record NW_009185727.1, on the reverse strand, counting down.
TCCCATAAACTGAGGCATTTGTCACAGTTATGTTTGCACATGAGATATAGTCACTTTTCCTGTTTCTTTCTTTTCATTTTTTTGGCCCACGGAAGCCTCTGCACTTCTATGGTGCCAGGTCTTTATTTTCATTTACGTAGTTATGTCTGAGGTAGGGAGGCTGATTGACGCTTTAATCATGCCAAGTCTGGAAGGACACAGTACCTGAAAAGAGCTGCCACACAACCCAGAACAATCACTGCTCCTAAATCGACAGATTTTGCCTTCAGACGGGAAGAACGTACCACACCAGCCAACCATTTCTACGTCAGCACTGCAGCTGTTTTTCAGGCAGGTTAGTCAGAGTTGGACCTTTCTGCTACATTTGTCACTCGGTGCCAGATGTACGGATGTTCTCTGTGATGTGGGAACCTCCCTGGCAAGGACTGGACTGTAGCCCCTAAACTTGTCTCAGAGAGCTTCAAAGTTTTCTGTTTTATCAAAGGCATGTGGGACTGCCTTACGTTTTGGAAGGGTGCAAACTACTAGAAGCTGTGGAAAAAACAGATCAGATAATGTGTAGAAAAAAAACCATTCTTATGTATTTTGACAGGTTCAAAGTAAAAAAAAAGCTTATTGAAAACTATTAGCTTGTGGAACAATCTCTCAAAGGAGTAAGCGTGATACACATAATATGATGCTGGGCATTGCCCTATAGAGTGGTCAGTGAAATGATCCTGTCTTCTTTAGTCTAAAGGTAGGAAAAGCAACTGCACAGGACGTTTCAGTGGCAGTCGTGAGACCTGTTTCTGGTGTCACTGGCTTTGTGACATGTTTCAAGATATGTAGAAGAAAAAAACTATGCAGATGCTGCAGAAATGCAAATAATACATTACAATATTTAGAAGGAAAATTATTTTGAGACACTTTATATAAGACATCAGGAGTTAATTTGGCCCCCTAGGTGTCTTCTTTTCCCCATATTTTTAATTCATGTTTGTATTATACCATCTAAAGATAAAAGATTCGTTGATGTATCACTTATGTCTTTCAATGTTTGGAGAAGTGAAATCTCATTATTTTCTTCCCAATTGTATTGTCTAACATGAAAGCCCCAGAACCTGTAAATAATTTACACTCCTTTTGAAGTTTCTTTATCAGCTTCACTTCAGCAATATTCAAACAGAGATCAGAGGCAAGATTAATCTTCTCATGATATCCTTTGATTGTAAGGTATCACGCCAGAATGTTTGAAAAGTGATACGAACGTTTCAATGGGTCAAAGCAAAGTGCAATATGGTAATGTCCACATTTCATTCATTATATTACCCCTCTGCATTTAACAGTTCCCTGCATCTTTTAAAGAGGGAAACTCAATTTCAGAAGTGCTGACACATTAAACACGCAGTACATTGCTTGGAAAGATGTCTTCATTAGCTTTGCCTCACTGGTAAGCAAAAGCAAATGGCTGATGATGACCCAAATTCAGCTCTGTTCTGAATACCATAGACTAGCTCATACTGTAGTAGAAAACTACCAGGTGACAGAAACAGAGAAATTCCATCTGAGTATTTCATGAGCTCACTCTTCCAGGGAAAGGGAGAAGAAAGGATTACTCTGTATAAAATGAACAGGGAGCTTTTTCCTATTCCCCCGCCCCAAGCCTTATCAAAACAAGACTGTCAGAAGGCAATCAGCAAGTGTGCTGCTCACTTCTGAGTCCTGACTCGATGACAGTCATTTGCAGTCCTGTCATGAGTCTGCTTTGGCACTGGCTCCAGGATTTCCCCAAGAAAGGGAGGTGGAGACAGTATGCCTCAAGTAAAAGCAATAGGGAAAAGCATCAAATTAGGCAGGGCTCATTGCCAGCTAATATTTCCCACCCCAAATCCATCAAATCGTTTTTTTCCTACTTCAGGGCCAGAGGCTGAATTCCACCCTACTGCAGGAGAGATTTACGTCTCAGCTAACAGGATAACCATAGCTGCAAGGGGGCTTACAGCCTAACCCTTTGAAATGAGGATCAAATTTACATAGACCACCCCTGACAAATGCTTGTCCAACCCACTGACAAAAACCTTCCAAGAAAACAATCCTACATCCTCTCTGGGCATCTTGTCAGTGTTGCCTTTCTTTGGCAGTTAGAAAGTTGATTCTAACTGGAACTTATATTTCTTTGTTTCAAATTACATTGATTGCTGTCTTTAATTTTTTATAGACTCTTTGTTCTCATGTTTTATTTTGGTGTTCCCTTTTCTGGAATAAACACACCCATTTGCTTCAATCTTCCACAAAAATTTTCATTGTTATTGGTCTCCTGTGACCTACAGAACTGCTACAGCCTTTCTGAATTAAGCCTTCTTGCCATCATCCTTATCCCACCCAGCTCCCCAGTGGCTTCCACACTACCCCTGCATCATCTGCTAACCTTGTGTTGTCCTGTCATTTAATGTACTTTCTTTTGCCATGTATTGCATTTTGTAATTTATCCTTTCTGATTTTGTTCCTTCTGTACTTTTGTTATACTTTTGTGTTCACACTTAATTTGGTAATTTTTTTTTTATTTCAGTTCCTGATGCAATTATGATGACTCTTTACTACAGCTTCTATCTCTTTTCCTCATTAGGGTAGCTTTTTATTGTGCGTTAGTATAGTGAAATGGCACTCCCTTATCCGCCTGATTACCTTCCCTGCAGAGCCCTCCTACAGACTCCTGAATCTGGTGAAGTCTGCTTTTCTGATGTTCCCTAGATGAGCGAACACTATTGCTTCAACCCAGTGATAGGACAGGTCAGTATCTGACAGTATGCCCTATCTGCACTCCAAATGTTCACTTTAGCACTTCAGCACTTTAAAGCTACACCCCTTAGAAGATTTGGTTACATATCAGGACATGCCAGCTATCATGTCACAATCTCTGCAGTTCCATTCAACTACAGTTTTCACCCAAACTGTATTTAATTCTACCAGTTCTTCCCCACTAGCCAAACCCTAGTCTAAAACAAATGCTCTGAGAAAGGCTTCTGAAATGGAAAGTTGTATTTAGCATGGTCCCTAACTTCCTGCAGTGTTTTCCCAGTTTATATCTGAATAGTGAGAATCCACTCCCCATTATCACTATTTACTCCCCTGTTAATTAATTCTACTAGTTGTTAAAAAATGCTTCAGTTACCACCTCCTTCTGTAGCCCGTTTGTGGCAGACCCCTACCATGGCATAGCTCCTGCTTTTTCTTCTTCTTCTTGCAAGCCAGTGCTATCTCAACATTTTTGCCTCTGCCCATCGGATGTTACCGTTTGTTGTTTGTTGTTTGCCTCTAAAATATTCTGGACAGAATTAAATAATCCCATTCCCTATTACTTTTTACAGTGGGGAAGTAATTTGGACTCAAAACTAAGATAAAAGAACTCCTGAGATCTGGGTTCTGCTATAAGCTTACAGCTTGGCCTTCGGTTGGTCTTTCTGAGCGTGTCTGCATCATGCAGTGGTATGGAGATCTCCAAGCCAGAACAAACCTGATACAACAATACGATACAGCATACAACACAGCGAAGGGCTGTGCTGGCATGGCCATTCTGCACTGGAACCTCTGCAGACTTGTTCTTGACATACTCTTGAGCTGGCCTGTATCAGAAATAGTGTGGCCAGCAGGAGTAGGGAGGTGATCGTGCCCCTGTACTCGGCCCTGGTGAGGCCGCACCTCGAATCCTGTGTTCAGTTTTGGGCCCCTCACTACAAGAAGGACACTGAGGTGCTGGAGCGTGTCCAGAGAAGGGCAACGAAGCTGGTGAAGGGTCTAGAGAACAAGTCTTATGAGGAGCGGCTGAGGGAACTGGGGTTGTTTAGCCTGGAGAAGAGGAGGCTGAGGGGAGACCTCATCGCGCTCTACAGCTACCTGAAAGGAGGTTGTAGCGAGGTGGGGGTTGGTCTCTTCTGCCAAGTAACAAGCGATAGGACGAGAGGAAATGGCCTCAAGTTGCGCCAAGGGAGGTTTAGACTGGACATTAGGAAAAGCTTCTTTACTGAAAGGGTGGTCAAGCCTTGGAACGGGCTGCCCAGGGAAGTGGTAGAGTCACCATCCCTGGAAGTATTCAAAAGACGTGTAGATGAGGCGCTTAGGGACATGGCTTAATGGTGGATTTGGCAGTGCTAGGTCAACGGCTGGACTTGATGATCTTAAAGGTCTTTTCCAACCTAAATGATTCTATGATTCTATGGTGAGTCTTGACCATTAAGTGCCCACCAACACTTCTGGGTTTGGATGGGCTTGTGGGGAACATCAGCACTCGTGTTGGAGATACATTCACAACCTCATTGTTCCAGTTTGTCTTTCCATTGTAGCCTAACAGTATTTTTAAAGCAAGTTGAAGGAATGCTCAATTAACGTTTGTGCTGTGTTTCTGTAAGCGGAGCTTACTTTATGAACCTTCTGCCTCACCTACATAACTCCCCTACCTTTTCTTCTCTGCCCTTTCTGCTCCATTTAGTGGGCTACTGGGCCACCTGATTAAATATTTAATCTCTTTTTCTCTAATGTGTGAAATAAGATGAAGAATGAAATTGGATCAAAGAATCATGCTTCTTTCAAGTGTGTATCAGGAAAATGAGAATGTAATATGCTGTCCTGCTCTTTGAGAGCCTGTGACATGCCCCAGCAGAGCCAACTCTTTGCAGGCAGGACTCCTGGCTACTTGGAACAATGTAGTAGGACAATATATATACCACAGTATTTGAAGAAAATATAGCATTAACAGCAGCTGTGGCATTTATGATTAAAAGTGACTGTTTGTGTTTTCTATTTCCCGGGGAAGGTGGCGTACCAGGGGTCTGAGTGGCAGCACAGCTCCTCTGGGAGGTATGCTTGAAGCTGAAGTCCTCTTTGGGAAGGAGAAAGAACTGACCCACCGGGGCTGGTAAATAACGGTTGATCCCCATTCAAGGCAGAGGACTGCTGTAGATAATCTAGATAATCTCTCAAGGTCCTGTGCATTGCTCTCGTCTTCTGAATATTTGATTATCTTCTGTCTTCTTCTTTGATTATCTTCTAAAATGAGAGTCTACACATGTTAATAGTTTCACAGGGGCATCCCTTTAGTAAACTAATTCCCTTGCGAACTCTGGCTGGGACTGTAAAATTCTCCTTCTCAAGGCCATATGCCCCCTTTCCAATACTTTTAATTAGTATCTTGGTAATTATGTCATGGATTATGGTTCTTAAATGTATGCTGATATTTCAGGCTCAGAACTGAATTCATATTGTGATCGCTGATTATATTGTTTCGAAGTGTGTACAGAGTGTGTCAAGAAATCAAACGTGCTGTGACAGGAGACACACTACAGAGCTCATTGCTCGCCTCGAACAGACTGGCTGATCTAAGGACAGGTGGAAAGTCTGTCTGGATAGAGTAAGAAAGGAGTGTTTATTTCCATTAGAAATGTTCTAGACTGTTAGAAGCTTTTTCATAGACATTTAACTCTTGGTGGGATAGAACTGGTGGAGACAGCTTTTCCTTTAGGGCCAGAGGAGGCTACTGCAGGCAAAATCCTCCGTGAACTGGGAAATCTAGTCTTACTGGCTGTGATCTCCTACTCATTCCTTTGTACCAGCTAATGTAAATTTGGGGTGGGAATAAAGGTTTCCAAAAGCCAAGACAATTCTCCTCTTGAGTTTTTAATAATGTACGAGTATGTAGCATTTTCTGTTTTCGCCTTCCTCTTAAATTAGTGCCTCTTAAATTGGTGCCAAGTGCCAGATCCATCATGAATCTCTCTGTTCTCTACCATAAAATAAATTGATCTTGAGCCATTACCTGAACAGGCAATCTCTAAGACAAATGGTTCTGTAGCAAAATACTTAGAGGACTGTAATTAGAAAGAGAGGCTACATTATATATCACTTATTCTAATCTACCCATTGCAGCAATAAGGGGTCAGGGCCAGGGCTGCAAGAGATGTTTTGATGCCTATGATATATGTGTATCTCCACTGAGGGGAGGTAACCTCCTACCAATTACTTTCCCACTTCTTCCACCTCCCTGTCAGCTCTTCTCTCGCAGCTTCTCTCTAGGCTGGGAGTGCCCGGTGCAGACCAGGCTGCAAACACAGACAGCAGCCCCATGCTCTCTATGGGAAGAGTCACTGGTGGGGCTCGGGGGGGGGTCCAGGCAGATTAAGCTAGTTTGAGGAGCCAGATTTCTCAGTCTGACTTTGCTGCCGGTTCAGTTGTATTTTCAGCTCACATAAATGAGAAAAAAATGTCCATTTCTTTAAGACTACAGCAGCCAAGGACTGGCTGGGGCTCCCTGGAGAGTGCTGACTCCCACAGGGCTGAGCGCCTGTCCTTCCCTCGGTGGAGACTAGGAGTGAAGTAGAAGGCAATATTTTTTCTTGCCTCTATGTTCAGATACTTTTGCATTTGTACCCTGTGTCAACGCTATTTGGGTTGTTTGCTTGTAAAGCTGCAGTGCCAGCAGTACAAGGAGAAGCTTCTTGAACTTTAGAAGCTTTCTCGCCCATTAGAATTAAATTCTACATGAAGGTAAAGGCCTGAAATGTTAACAATTTGAACACTATTACAGCTCATCTGTGTGCTAATGATACTGTTTTCAGGAGAGTTTTAAATATAAAACTCTTTTGGGAGGAATATTTTGCCCACAGTTAATTTGAAGGTAACGTCTGACTATTATTCTTGTGTGAGCAACTGTGGGGATTCAGGAGCCACACAGAAAGTTACAAACTTAATTTTCCTTTAAATTACTTGGCACTAACTCATTTTATCATGTTATGTATGAGTGAGCCCTTCAGTATGTAATGGCTGCTGATATTGGAAGTTTAGAGGGATAAAAAGGGATGTAATCCACACCAAATTTGTTGCGCAATGTTGCTCTCTCTTGTGATTACTGGGATACATTGAAAGGTCAGCAGGGATGCTGCAGCCTTGACTTACAAAGATGTTTTTGTTTGTCAAGCAGTCGAGAGTTGTAGGTATAGATCTGACCTCCAGGCTTCCATTATTGATACAGCCAGAGACATTTCACTGTGGAGAAAAAGAAGAAAAAAAACAACAAAAAAAAAATCAGCCTTATTTTGACCAGTTCTGAATGATGAATGTATGTTGCATTGCAGTTTACAAAGATTACAGTATAAAATGAAAGTTTGTTATTGTAATCTCATTTACTAATGTAAAGGAAGAGAAAGTATGAATTTACGGTGCATTAGGTATGGATAGCCAGCATTGCAGTGCCTGAGCCTTCTCCTGCAGTCATTTCTGTGCTTCTTATCCCAAGACCACCTAACATAAAGGCCAACTCGCCTGCCCGTGGGATGTGGGCTCCAGACTGCTTTCCTTGCACGGGAGTGTCTGAAACCCTGGGCTACGGGCAGATTCCTCCAAGTTCTTTCTTCCTTATATAGTGACTTACATGTCCTTCTGCAGAGACATCTGCCTTCAATGAGGTTTGAAGAGCAGGTCTCCAGACAGGTTACCACATATCACTGTGGCTGATTCTTCATTAAGGGAATTAATTGCCCTGAGTGACTGCAGCTCGCTGCAGTGAGGCAACAGTAGGTTAAAACTGGGGCTCAAAGGGAATAGCATTTAAGTACATTAAAATGCAGCAAGAAGCCAACGTTACCATCTCTCCCCAAAGTGGGAAGTTAGTCTCCCTTTGCGTAAATGTAAGATTTAAATGTGGTATCAGGGATGCAAAGCTAAAAATTGGTACCGTATTGCCTAAGGTATCTAAATACAACATATGGTAAATAGAGCTGTACAGGTACAGATCCTTTTCATCAGCAAGGCTCAATTGTCGTGTTTTGTTAGGTCTGTTTTGTGAAGCAAAGGCAGAGCTTATGCACACATGCAGTGCAACAAAGGATTTCCTACTATGTCCCAGGAAAACTGACAAACCAAACTATTCTCTAATTGAGTTGTGTTCCACTATACTGAAAAATGTGGTCTTTTTAGCAAACAGCTTTAAAGCTAATTAAAGAGCATCTTAGGCTATCATAGCTTGTTTTTAAGAATAATGTTATACAACCATGTTTTTAGCTGGGTGCTGCAATGTTTGTCCATAGCAATAGCAAATCATGACATAATCTTTTTAAGTGGTCTAGATATTTTGATGAGAAAGCCATACCATAAGGCTGGCAAGACAGCTAGTAGATCTTAATTCAAACTCTGCATCATCATTACTGGAATACAGAAGCAGGTCTAAAATACTTGTTCTACAGAAGAACTTACAGAGCTATTATAAAGCTCTTACAGAGCTATTATATATTTTGGGGGAAAAGGGAGAAGCAAAGCTTTGTATTTTGTAGTATCGTAATAAAAGCTTGGAACACAAATAATTTGGCTTTCCTCATAAATTATTTGCAGCTTAAACAGTGTAAAACCATGCCGTTCCACAAACAAGGCAGTGAACTAGAGAGAAAGCAGAAGTGAAAACTGAAGAGTGATTTTTTTCCTTTGTCAAGCTTAAGAAATATGAATGGTAAATTAATAGCTTGGAGATTGAGGACATTGTGGCGATTAATAATTGTAGTGATTAAAAAAATATTTCTAGAACAAAATTTGTTAATGGTTTGGATGGCTCTTGCAGATAGAAATGCTGCTCCAATGAACCTAACACTCCTTCAAGTAGGGAAGCAGATCACAAAGCTGTACCAGGTAAAGGGGCAATTTCTCTGCAAGTATTTCTATAATGGCTGGTTTTGGCTGGCACTATCCCCCAAGATAACTTAGTCAAATTCCCAGCTGAAATCAAGAATAGGAAGTAATGTTTAGTGGCATCTAAAGGAATCCAGTATAGGACTCTGTGGATGCTCATGATTAGATCACACGAGCAGGACAGCTGGCATATGCAATAGTTCTTTCATTCATTATTCCTCTACCGTCTACACCTTAAATCAAACTTCCAGAGGGCTTAACAGATATAATAACTTTCTATACTACTGATAAATGTATAACATCTTCAAACTATAATGATGGGTACTACTTTCCACTGGCACTGAATGTAATGAACACCTCTTTCTCTAGACTAGTAGGAATTTATATAAATAGACAACAGTCAGCAATTTTCCACATTACTTAAACCTCGTAAACAAAGATGGAACGAAGCTATGTATTTTTGCGTCATAGGAACTGAAAGTAGCTGAGTTCACTGTCCCCTGTATCGAACAACGCTTCTGCTAAATCCAATTTTTTACAGAGAAAGAGTTGTTCCAGAAGTCGGTGTGGAAATAAAGAATTTGAAACCTGAGCAGTTCACATATATTTTTTCCCCAATAACTGGTCTGCAGGGTATTCCTGAAGTGAGCAACTACATGAGACAAATAGGAGGAAATCAATTTTTGAGATACCAAGGATAAAAAGAAAATTTTCCAGAAATATATGAATAGACCAATAAAAATGCTGCTCTATTTCTCAGTGGAAAGGCAAAATTAATAAAATTTGATGCCAAGAAAGCCAAAATGATGATGTGCCATCGCTCACTAAAAGGTCAACTATGAGCAAGTGTCTTGTATTGTTACCTGTGAGAAAGAAGATCTTAGCCAGGACCCGCTTGGAGACCATTAGTTGGCTGAAGTTGTTAACGTCACAGTAAAATACTTGGAAACCTGACTGAACAATCTTATTACCATTAGCAATCCTTCTTGAGCGCTTTCAGGGGATGAACAAGATACCATAAGACTGGAAAAAGACAAACACAGTATCCAAGAGCAGTTCTCAGAAGGCAAGTTGTTGCCCCAAAGAAAATAATCTCTTCTCCATGTCCCTGGTGGATACAGCCTTAGAAAATGGCCAGTGGAATAAAGCTATCCGTTGCCTGATAGGGAATGAAACTTTCCTCATTGGACACTTTCAAGAAGAGATTGGGTAAAGGTAAAACCCCGTTTTGGAGGGTCATGAGAGTAACTGGTTGTATTTTAAGCAGGTGCATGGACCAGATTATTTCCTGAGGTCGTTTCCAGCTCTGTTTCTCTACAATCCTCATGCTCCATAGACTTAAACAAGCACAGAAGTCACTGTGGTTTCAATGCCTTAATTATTTTGTTATTCTCATGAAATGATCCTTACTATAGCTGTTGCCGCAGACGCAGCGACTGACCAGGCTATATTGACCCTGTAGAGATGCCTACCCAGTGCATGCAAAATTTATCTGGATAATAAAAGATTAACACTGCTTTGAAGTTACTTTGTGGCTTCTGACACACACATCAATACGCTTTCAAAACTTTGGAGAGAGTCCATGAAGAGACAATTCCATTATTTACACAACTGGATTTAAAAATCTCAAAATGACACCGCCTCTTTTGGATTTTACTTTTTTACTTAATAGGCCTCTCGACATAAAAGCATTTTTGGCAGGCACACTAACAGTCACTCAAGTAAAGGACTGATTTAAAACAGCTGATTTTCTTTTCACCACCACCTGCTGCAACAGTGCAACATTATACTGACAAAACAGCATAAGTTCACAGTACACAGGATGAAGTACCTAATATTTTCTCTTCCAGAGTTTAAATCCCCAGTGCAAAGCTGAATCTCCAGGTACTTCTGCTATTGGCATACACTCGTATTCTCACCAGCCCTGGTTCAGGCTCCTGTAATAGGCTGAAGTAGTAAAAACATGGCCAAATTATTCAGCCTTGGAGATGAAACCAACAGGCACACGGCAGAAGGGCGATAAAAATCACAGAACAAAAACATTCAACACATAAGAACATCATACATTTTTATTACCCTACTTTTCTAGTTGGTGTCAAAGGTTTTCAGTGCCACCCAACACACGGATTCTCTGAGTCTTCATGCAAAGTGATGGCAGTGTCTATGAGATACAAGGGAAAGCATAAGGGACAATATATGTTTATTATGGATTGTTGAATGGTAAATTCAGGGAACAAGGAGGAGAGAGAAGTTACAAATAAAGTTGTAACAGATAAGTCATGAAAAGGTGTAAGAATAAACTGTCGGAAGTTCTTTTCAGAGAGAAGGAGCTGGTTGAGTATTTCAAAAAAAGGCTGATGGATTTGCAAGCTGGGCAAGAAAAGCAAGTATGTAGCAGCCAGGTAGGTATCTCAGAGGGTTTGTATCATGCAAAGGACCTGCTAATGCAGTGAAAGCTGAGCTGCACCTGCTCCTTAGTATGTTAATTATTCAGCCCTTTGCTCTTCAGCCCTCGCCCCTCATCAGCTCCCGGCCTGCGTGACCCAATCTGGGGCTTGGGGCTTCCCCTCCCGCTGCCACGACCTCCTTCTGCCTGAGCATCCAGGCTTGCCTATTGCCAGTGTGACACCAAGCGTGAAGCAGGGGCCGTAGAGCTCTTCCACGTAAGCTCCAGCCCCCATTTGCCTCAGCGAACTGAACAGCTTTGTCCCAGCTCAGGCTAACCCCGGTCCGGGGGGGATCCCAGGCCGCTCTGGCCTCCGCAGGCGTTGTTGGCCGGGATGCAGAGCGAGGCCGGGGCGGCGGCGGGGAGAGCTGGTCCCGCAGGT
>NW_009185726.1:1367-25140 GCF_000690835.1 Fulmarus glacialis | reverse complement strand
ACCACTACCCTCTGGATGTGACCATCCAGTTGCTGGTTTCCATTTCTTTAACCAAAGTTAAAATATTTTATGAGGCATTTTCTCCATGAAAGAACAAACTTTGGCATTTCTTTATCACTTTAGGACCCGTCTTTGTGAAATTACAATGTCCCTTTGTCAGTTATTTAGGTGAGTCACTGTGTAATACAAATTGGACAATCCAGAAGTCTTTCAGAACTCACACAAATTATTTATAGTAACAAGATCATATAGAGATGTTACATGTTCACTTCTCACAATTCACTTTCTGGCCCAATGTGTCCTACTGAAACCTCTCTCCTCACCCAGATTCCTCAACTCCACTTTCTAGTCTTCCCTAGCTTTTCTCATAGATGGCTTTGCTCATTCAATTTGAGATCAAGACTCCTGTGTTTAAGTCTGTATCAGAGCTAGGAGGTCTCAGTTTCCATGGTGATCAGTGGAGTTCAGTCAGTAAATTAAATAAAGTATAGGTAGTATTTATTATTATTTTTATTATTTCTCTAAATATCTTTGCAAAACTTCACTAAACTATTTGCAAATTAGTTGCCTAAACTCTAGTACTATTTAAGATGTTATCATGTACTGGTATAGACACTGAGGGTTGGAGTAAAGCTGCTTGACACTGATACACAGATAAGAGTGGAATTTAAAAAGAGGTAGAAGGTACAGGAGATAGATTATATAAGTCCCTTGGATATTGGGAACCCTTCACGTGGTCAGCACCACATGGACTTCTCTGCCAGGTTATGCAGCCTGCTGTGCAGAAACCCATCTGTGTTGAGGTTCAACACAGGCTGGAGTATCTGCTCACTTGTCTGTGAGTTTTGTTGTAATCATGATCGTAAACTATGTCTTGTCTCACAGGTGGAAGGCAGGTGGACAGCCCTTAGCATGCCCAGGCAGTGAGGGAGTTGGCAAGGGAGTTGTATATGGGGTCGCCAGCATACACACAGGTCAAGTTGACACATACCTTCACTACATGTTAGTCAAGAGTCAAATATGCATACGAGTGCTATGAGGTTATTATAGCGGCCACTTGACGCTAACATGCAAATATCTGCATAGTTATGACCTACGTTCAGGTTCTGCTTGAAATGACTAGCTCTTCATAAAAGTTCTTCTACAAGGGACTGCTAGAGACTCCCTGTTAGGTCCACCTAATTTCCAGCAGAAAGGTGAAGATCACACCAGAAAAAAGGTGGGAGCTCCATTTTCCAGTCCTATACTCCCCCCTGCTATACCAGTTAGTCCTGTTTTCTTCAGTGCCCGGTCTTTTGCTTGATTTACCATTTCTGCACTATATCTGCCTTCCTTCGAATACTCAGACTTGCTTCCTGTGATGTTAGTCTCTATGTATTTGAATCTATAACTTGAGCTTCATTCTCTTTCACATGACTGTAAATAATCAAGTTATGGATTCAACTGCAGTTGTCTGCAGTGCAGGTGCTGGGTTCATTCTGGAGCACCACAGGACTACCCAGCCTGGAGAGGACGGAAATGAGAGAATGACGAAAGCTAAAATACCTCAACAAATGAAGGGATTTTAGCATTTCTTGGAAGGCCACACCTAGCACTCCCTCTAATTGCAGGGGGGAAGGGACAGTTCTCATAGGGCCACCCCATGTATTATCTTCCTGGACATCTCTCAGGTAAGGGATTGGCAAATAAGCCTGTGAAAAAATGGGGGATTTTGACCTTGCATCTAATAGATGTGAAGACTGGGCTAAAAAATATAAGTACAAACTTAACCTGAAGAAGCTGGCATCTGGGATATGTGGTCCTTAATGTTTTGCATTTTGAAGCGAAAATATCTATCATTGAAGCAACTGTCAGCACAATTTCTTTTGCTTGATCTACAGGTTTTAGATCTGTACATGTCTCTTGTGTTTATCTCCAGGATTCATGTTTTTAAACATTCTATTTCTTATTTCCACAATGGCTTTTTAGAGTCCCATTAAAGAGAATGGTTTTTCCTCAAAGCAAATTACAAAAAGCTGGGAATAAACATACAGAAATGAAAATAAGGGCATTAAGTGAGAGAAGAAACCAAGGCTTATTTAACATGCAAGGGGAAAAAACAGCTTTTGTTATGAGGCATTTTTTTAGCATATAGTTACAAAGTAGGAATGTCAGTGTTAAAAAGAGTGATCACTAATGTGAATCTTGTTGTTTTTCCCCCACAGAAATCTAGTTACAGTATTTTTCTTTCTTCTCTTGGGTTGTTCAAATTAGGGTAAGTCATCCATAAAGTCTCATGTATAATTCATGCAAAGACTTAGTGCGCTGTGTATTTGCCCTGCTTCAGTAAAATCACATTATTATAATTTGACTTTTGATATAGGGTGCTTATTTATTTAAAATTTTAATTACAGTCATAATTATGTCTTGTATTCACAATAGTCAATATCAATAGTAGATCTGGACAAAAACAATTAGATCAGGATGTCTTTTTACAGATTAATTTTTTTCCTCCCCCATGCCCTAAATTCAAGTGAATGAGCATATGATGAAAAAGGACATATATCCTGTTTTAAAGATATAATAAAATAAAATGGAATTAAAATTAAAGGAAGAGTTGCCAGATATTAATGGGAATTTCTGGAAATAGAGTGTATTTTTATGATCTTGCTTGCATTCTAGGCAAATAGATAAATAATAGCTCTACTGAAAACATTGCAATTATACTAGTATGAATGCACTGGAAGTCTGAGATAAAACAGATTCACTGAATCCGTAAAAGCTGTAGGGAAGGATCTTCAGTACTGACAGAAAGCAGAATGAGTAAGTTTATTATTTTTCCTTCTTCTAATATTAATTATGGACTAGTTCATATCTTAACTGAACTTAAGACATATCTGTAATTACCTCTCCCATAACGATAGCAGAATATCATAACAGGAATTTATTATTTGAGTTTCTTATTACATGAAAGGTGATGTTCAGGCTAATCAAATACATGCCAGGAAATTTCTAGTTTCTGTCATCCAAGTATGAAAACAGAAAGCATCCTCTTACCAGGTTTCAGAGCCCAGCACAGCTTTCTAATAGTAGCCAGCTGAGTTTCTAAGTATTCAGGGCATCCTCCTTCTTGTAAGAGTATTCAAATCAAACCTTTCACAAGGAGTATCTTAATCAACACATTCAAGGCTATCCTAAGGGATTCTATCTGTGTTCAAATTAATGATTCCTTATTTAACATTAATCAGCTGTTGACTAAAATATATTAGCCATGCTTGAAAATAGATCCAGCAAGCTCCACGTGGTCAGCAGCTTGACCGCTGGGCTATTAACTTATGTCTGTGGATAAGACTTTGCTCTGAGTACAGAAGGTATGGAAGAATGCCAGACAAAGTAGAGAAACTTGTAGGAAAAAGGCACTCATTCCATCTCTTCCTCAACAGAATAGCATTTCCTCTTGCAGATGATAGCTGAGTTTTCCATGCCACCTGGAGAATCAATGAGAGGCAGATTTCCTATGCCCAGGACATGTAGTTTTCAGAACACAGCTACTGAATGACAGTGAACGTTGTTTCTGTCTGCCAGCATCTTCGAAGAAGTAGGTGATGCTCCATTTATCACAGCGACAAAATCCATAGGTGTTCCCAATACATTTTGATTCGATCGAGCACCTTAAATGAAATAGGCATGGGGATGACTGTTTTGGGGTACAGTGCTGCTGATTAATAACATGGCAGACCATGTAATGAGCTACCCTCTGTAGATCCATATCTCAACTTCTGACAGTGGAACGTAGTATACAGCTAGAGATTGAACATAGGAAATGAGGAAGGGAAAAAAAGAACCATGCTCATCTCCAGATGTCTGGCAATTTTTGACAGAGGGTGCCCTGGAGCCAGAGCGCATATTCATTGTTTTGTGCTTAATACCCCTTCATGGACTTTTCCTTCATGAAAGTGGTTAATCACTTCTTGAATTTAATTATATTTTTGGCCTCTGCAGAATCCTACAATGAGTTCCGCAGTTTAATTATTTTCTCTTTGAAAAAGATTTCCTGTCATGTTCACAGTTCAGCTTGGTACTCTTATAGTCACACTATACTGTATATGCTTTTTTCATAACATTCACCGTTTTCATTTGCTTCTTCCAAACTGTCTATATAATCCTTGAATAGTTGCTATTCTGTGTAGCTGAGGGTATTTTTTCACATTTTTTTCCCTCTTTGTAACTTTTATTTTGACGTTATCCCTTCTGAGACATGAGAGTATCAGCATTACACGATATGAATGCATCAGATAATAGTAATAATGAAAAAGATTTCTTCTGTATTCCTTTCTAAAAAGGTCCTGCATCATATTTGTCAGTTTTAGCCAATATTGGCAAGACCCCAGGAAGCTTAAAGTCCCCAGGAAATCTACATTGGTATTCCAGTGCTTACATTTTTAATTTAACAATTCATTCCTACCTGAATGATCTAAGTGCTAGCATCTTTTTCTTTTCTGGGTCTTCCTCATCAGCTGCAAAAGTAAAGACCTGTATTGTTGAAGAAAAATGCCCATGTCTTCTGCTATATAAATGTAAACCCACACTTTAAGGACAGTTTAAGTCTGAAAAGCCTATACTGAGCCTATACAGAAAAACTTTTATATGGATAATAAAGGGGGTCTGAACTTACTTGAAATAGAATTTCACTCCTGTTAAAACTCAATGAAGCCAAAGA
This sequence comes from Fulmarus glacialis, assembly GCF_000690835.1. Taxonomy (NCBI): domain Eukaryota; kingdom Metazoa; phylum Chordata; class Aves; order Procellariiformes; family Procellariidae; genus Fulmarus; species Fulmarus glacialis. The sequence continues at coordinate 20,441 of NW_009185726.1, read as the reverse complement.
AGTATCTCAGAAAATTGACTGAATAAAAAAAATAACTGAAACTCCAAATTTTAAAGCTTCGCTGAGAACATTTCACCACAAAGACAAAGACAATGACAATGTGAGTACCAAACTAAGGAGAATTACAGTGCTATAGCATTGGCCAGTGCAGATCACTCCCCAGGAACCAAAAGTATTAACAAGGCAGCCTATGTCGGTTTTGAGCTAAGGAAAGGTTGACAATGAGAGGATTATAAAACTGAGGAAGGATCTTGCCCTCTGCCCTCTTCCTCAGTATTCTGCAACTCCTTAAAGTCATTTTCTAGAGCAAGGCCGTTCAAGAAGTAGCAGGTCCCAGTTCAGATGGAAGCATCACGAGAACTTCAATATATGTTGTTTAGATTTGGTTGTAAAGCTCTGACAAGGGATTTTGTTAACACTTTCTTGTAGTGATTACACTGGTATGTTGAAATGTTATTGCAATTTCAAACAGTAACAGTTTTCCCTGGTAATCAGCAAATAGCTCACACTCTGGGAGAAGAGATACAAGGTAACATTGGTCTACAAAGAGAAATAATGGTATTTAATTTTATATTTAAGACACTTGATATTCATTAATTTGCTTGCTGTAAGATCATTCATTGATTTTTTTTTCCATTTCTGATATTTATATTGGTTTTTTTACAAGACTGTGTTAGGATTACTCATATTTACCCATTTATAAAATTGTTAGTGTTATTCATGGAGCACCAGCTTAGACTATCCTTAAATAAAATTAATTACCATCTACAAATTTTTTTCAATTATCTATGACACACTAAATTACAAACCGTGACAAAATGTGGAAATAAGGTACATGTCGCACTCTAGCACATTTCACATCTCAGGGGAGAAGTCTTCACTAGAATTTCTCCTGAGAGGCATGCAAAGGAGGCTTTAAAATGACTGTCAAAGCTTGTAGTTGGATTATTGTTCTTTTTTCCCCTGTTTTCTTTTTTTCCCTCATTTTTTCTTCAGTTAAAAGTAAAATTATTTAAATTAAAACCTCAGTTCTTTTAGCTATTTTTAATTACGTTCCCTTACCCATGGCAGAAGGCATTTATGATTAAAATAGTGATGTCCATAACTTAACCAGCATTAAGAAATGCAGTTATTGAGATACTTTTTGTTGCTGTTTCTCGAGAGCTGGACTGCTGAACAGACTGCTAGAGACAACAGGGGTGATTCTGGGATTTAAAAGGTGTTTCACTTCTCCAACATGACTGAAGAGGAGATTGTGGTTGGCACACTGTAATTCCAGACGACAGTTTGTGATTCACTGGAAGAGAACATGTTCCTCTTGTGCTGAGTTAGCAAATTTTAAAGACAAAACCTTCTGTCTTACATACAGGTTTGCTGCTCTTGAAAGGATACAGAATACCTTCAGTAAGTCAGAATTACCTGGAAATCACATTTCACAAGCAGACAAACATCGGGGTTAAATCTTATAATTGAATTTTATCAAAGTGTAAGTCAAACATAAGTTGCAAAGGTTGCCTAAGAAAATTAGGAAATTAAGGAGCTTTCCTGCTCTTTCTAAAGACTTTCATTCTGCCAATTCTTTTGCAGATATAATTTCTTAACTCTCTCCAGCAATGGCACAGAAGATAGATCCCTGCAAGCTACCTATAAGTCAGACAGAAGGTCTGCAGGAGCGTAGAAAGAAATAATTTGCCTCATATACATATGGCTGGCTCCCCACCAACTCCATATTCCTACTGTAGGTGAAATAGGGCACTCAAAGCAATGAAGCTATTCAGAAAATCTTTCTTATCCTGCCTTTTTTTTTTAAATTATTATTTCCTTGCATTCAATACTTCTTGCAAATCCTCATTGCTTATCCCATTCACACATAGAGAATCACCTTGAGGATGCTCTTAGCACTCGGGGTTAAGTCTGCAGGTTGTCAGCAAATTTGCAAACTTGCCAGTCCTTCCATTTCTGAGGACTGTGGAGCCCTGCTCCTGCCGCATTCTGATAATGATCCTTTACAGCCATCAAAGTCTGTAGTTGAATTACTTGACTCGTCTTGTAACAGAACAAATATCAGTCAGGGAAATCGTGTGAAATGATTTTCCAGAACAAAAGGAGTAAGATTCATATTTCCTACATTTAGACATCTACCTGACTGTAGACATCTGTATCTGAGGTAGTTAGCTGGATCCTTTATTACAGTCAGTAGAAAAATAGGCATTTGCGGGATGAGATTCCCATCTGCTAAGGCAGTTGTTTCTAACACAGGTTATGTGAATAGCTATCTGGAAATGGCTATTTCTCTCCATTAACTACTAAAACCCGAAAAACAAAAAAGTTTTGACAATTAGGTCATAGACAGAGGTCCAAAGTCAGACAAGGTGAGTTTTATCAAGAAATCTGCCTATGACATACTCAACGACAGAGCTATGTTCTGAGCCACTCTTGAGAAGACAGGTTTGTCATAACACATTTAAAGTGTTAATGCTAACATGCACTGCTGAAAGGTGATATAATTAATCGTACAGACTCTTTCAACTGTTTACAAATGTTACTCACAGATTGTATTTCTCTGAAGCTATAAGAAAATTAAAACATTTCAAAACATAAAAATAAAAACTAACATACATTTTAAGAAATGAAAGCACTTCTTAGTTTAGGTATTGTATTATATTTGCCTGTTCTTGGTGATTAGTTTTTTTGTTATTATCAAGGCAAGTGATTTATTATGAACAAGTCCACAGATTTCAAAAGCTTAATGCATTTTAGCACGTATTATTGCACTGTGCCAAAATGTGCATCCAGTACACATTATCCATTATGCACTTATTTGTTATTCTTCTCTTTCATAAATTTCAGTTATGTAGTCAAAGAGCAGAGAAAATTTCATGTAACTGACAACTAAAAACACAACATGAACAATAAATACTTTGATGTGCAAATTAGGATGAAAACAATCTGGCTAAATTATTCTTGTATTCTAATCATTTACTGAAAAAAAAAAAAAAGACAGGTTCACTTACAATTTGCTAAAGAGACAGGGAATGAAATTATAGATAATATTAATAATGAGTAGTTCAATTAATTTTAGTTCTCCTAAATATTTCACAAATGGAGATGTCAAAAGGTTAAACTGAGCTGCAGAACATTATTATACCCATGCATTATTGATTAAATAGTAACTGTGAACAAGACAAAAATCTTTGTGTGCAAGGCTCTGTACAAAAACATCTTTATTGTGTGCTATATGCAAAATGGAGACAATCTTTACAATAATAAATACCTATTTCCACGCTATGTTTCTACCGGTGTTGTGCTTTCAGATAATGTCATTAAGTATCAGTCACTTTCGTACTACAGTGATCTGTACTCTTAGGCAAATAAAAAAGAAAAAAGTGCTTGAGAGTTTAAATTAAATATAATTGCTTTTCGCTTGTATCAATACTTAACTTCTTACCAGTGAAAATCACACCCTGCCAAAGAGAAAACATTCAAAATATATATTTTATACCTATCGGGTGAGACTTATGAGACAAATGTACATTATCTTATTTAACTTCTTCTGCTTCTAGAGGAATTATTTTTTGTTCAAGGCCAAAGATAATGGCAGTGAAGTGGAACCAAGTTCCGAAGCCTCTGAAAAGCTGGTGCATTTTAGTCAAAAATCAATGAATTAATGTACTGACATCCATATAAGGAAAGAAAATACCTGTGGAACCAGTCATTCTTTATAGCATGAAGGTTACTTTAGTAAAGAATGATAGCAATATAGATTTACATTCACATGCCACCAAGATCAAAAAGATGAGAAAAGAAGAGTTGATTTACTGTCCGTATATGGGTAAGATAAAGTACCCTGGTGTTTTGGATCCCTAAGAAGAGGACTTTTTGAGTTTGAACCTCTCTCCTCTCCTCTCCTCTCCTCTCCTCTCCTCTCCTCTCCAAAATATTTCAGTCAACATTGAGCATATCTGAAAAATGATATCATGTTTAGATTTATTTAATGAAAAATATGATTTTTAAAAAATTGAAAATTTTGATCCTGTTCTATATTTTTTCTATCATACAGTGGTTCCCCACCCAGATGTACACGTAGGCTATTAAATCCTTAAACAGGCACATTCTGGAGCACATTTCTCTTCAGAATTTGCAAAACAGTGTGTCAAATAAAATCAACATTATTCACCTATTTGGTGGAGCCTATATCTGCTTTCCAACCACATTGTGAGGAATTAGGACTTACTGACCTCTGCAGTTCTTAACATCTTATATGTACACTTTTAAACCTACACAATTCTCTCTCATTTACCACTTCCTCCTGTTTTTTTTTTTTACTCTCCTGTTGTGCCTTGTAAGCTTTTACAGCAGGAACATCTTTGAAACTGCAGTTTCAGCAGTTGTCCCAGGACAAAGATGGCACAATGAAATGATGAAGCAGGCCCTTCAAACGGATGAATGTTGCTAAACAATTTGTTCACATACATCTTTGTCTAGCTGCTTAACTTGATTTTAGTGTGGGAGATTGACCCAATTTTCTCTTCATTTTTATGCTTTGAGTGCACTGATTCATGCATCATATAATTTATATTATTTTCCCTCATACTGGGAGCTAAAATGTAGTCTTATCTGAAAATCTATCTCTTCTTAACATGCTCATTCATCACGTATACCATTGTATTTCTAAAAAGTAAACCTAACAACTAAAATGGATATAATGGACTCATGTCTTGCCTTTTTAGGGGATTTAATTGCGGCATTGTTCTGGCACCAAAAGCTGTGGTGTAAAACCTGAAGTTGCACTTTGTCCCCATGTTCCAAAACCTAGTGAAAGCTGTGGGGGTCTTTCTTAGGCACATACCAACCTTTCATGGGATGCTGAGAGTCTCATAGAGCTGTGAAAGACATTTGGGGAGAGTGCTGATAGAAACAGAGCTCAGATACGTTACTGATGAGCTTCCTGACCAGCGCAGAACAACAATGTGGAAAAAGAAAGAAGAGACGGCATCTGTATTTAATCTCATAAAGATACAACTTTGGATTCAAGGAGTTTTTGAGGCACAGACTTCAGGAAGTTGGAGGGCTGCTTCACAGGATTGCAGTGACATCATCTTTTTCTTCTTTTCTTCACAAAACATCCCCTTTTTGGTTATTCTTGTACATGTGAAGGATACTAGATAGACGGACCTTTCTTCAGGGCATTTTTCTGTATACTGGACAAGAAAATTGAATTTATATGGTGTTTCCTACACATTGCCTAGCTTTGTGTTGCTAAGAATTAATGTACAACAAACTCAAGCACCTGTAAGGTCAGAATTACTATTTAAACTGAAGTCATGAGAGGTCAGGATAGTGAAAATTATGTCTTTTGTTTATAAGTCAGTGTTATCCACACAAGCTTCAGACTTCGAGTTTCCCACATTTCTAGCGGTTCTAACTTGTCACAAATCACTTTACAGCCTTAATATTGCAAAACCCAGAAGGATATCTACTTAATGAAGTATTTTCTAGTCTCAGCTAAGCTTTCTCAAAGGAACCATTATGAGGGAAGGCAGGGTGGAAGCATCCTTCTTTCTTATAGTGGCATAAGAGGAGGTATGCCTACCTGTTTGTTTTCTTGCTTATTTTTGGCTGTTTGTTTTATTTCTTCATTTTTGGATGGAAAGTGGAGTTAGTCCTGGAGAAATCAAAGTTTCATACTTACACTGGCCCAAAGTAACAGTGCAACAGTTAAGACATGATAAAGGTAGAACATTACACACTGCACTGTATTCAAGAATCAGTATTTATCATATCCTATGAGTGAGGAACACTAATAGCCCTTGTCCTGCTTTCGCAGTGAATCATGACTGTTGGAGACAGAAGTATAGATAGAGGTTGTTTTATCTCTTTAAAAGCAATCTTATATTTCACTCTTAAAAATATTAATTATTTATTCAATTCTATTTGTAGACTTCTATAGAAAAACTGAAAACCAGCATCATGGAAAGGAAATGCTCAAGAATGGAAACTCGGAATATCCCTGCACAATTGACGTCATTTTGTCACTGAGTGACCACATCTATTTGGCAGTGTTCATCTATGGCAATCAGTCCTGTAAGTATAAATTATGGTTTACATGCCAGTTCCATATGCAACCTGGGCACCTGACACAGGAAGCAGCACTGCCTCATGTTTGCAAGTTGACAAAGATTCAAAGGCAAATTCACACAGACACTGACCATCAGGGAAAGGGAAGGAAATAGAAAGATAAGGCTTGAAAGGTTCTAAGAAGATTCATTCTCTTCATATCACCTGCATCTTTTGCACTAGGGTTAAAAGCTGGTATAAAAACCAAAAACAAGAAAGCAAAAAAACTCCCCAAAACAATCCACCCCCCAAAAAACAAACCAAAAAACCCAACCAACCAAGGCCTTCTTCATCAGTTTTGTGTGTCTTTTTATTGTATTATCTGCACCTTGAGGAATGCCTGTAAATTAATGCACCATCCTTGGACACAGAAAGAAGTATTTTATCGTGTAAGGAGTCGCATGCAGTTCAATGGGATAGAGCACGCAGAGAATAAATGGCTAGTTCCCTGCTGGTTCTTCAGGTTACAAACCAGCAGAAATACTCAAGGACTAAAAATAATAAAAGGTCAAAGCTATCCCAGCTGTTGTGAGAAGGCTTATTTCAGATTTGATTCAAGATTAATCTGGGAGTTCAAGATAGCTCTTACCTGAAATGAAGCAGTTCATCTACCCTGAAACACCATTACAAGAAAAGGGATGAAAAACATGTTCTTACATCTTCAGCTGAGTGCCTAACCTAAGAGACACAGGGTAAGAAGGCAGCGAAGAAAATAGTTAGCAAGACCATACGAAGCCAGATATGTGGGTATAAACATATGAATAAACCCTGTTTTGTCTGGGAACCATAGACATTTTTCCGGTGCAGCAGTTCCCAAATTCCACGATGTCCTTTGCAAGAGTTTCTCTCACTCTGTACTGTCCATAGACCCTTTGTTCGAATCTGTTTTATCACCAACACAAGACTGGAGTTTAGGGTTAAAAAAAGAAAAAGCCATACAGAAGAGAAAAAAAATTACGCTTTTTATTTGTGGTTTTTTTTTTTAAAGTAAATTTGAAGTATGTGATGCACAGACAATGAAAAAGGGAGGAAAATACTCATTAAGGTGATGTCCTTAACAGTGTTAACTTCATATTTCACCTCAGTTAACCGAAGTAAAACATGTTGTGTCAAATGCATAAAAGGAAAGAACAGAGAGCTGCCAAAATGCTGTTCTGCTGGACAAAGGAATATTATTCTTAGAACTCTGTAAAAAACCTACTAATTAATGACAACTATGAGACAAGAATTTACCCTCATTTCCTCCAGCCAAGCAGAGGAATAAGGAAAAACTGACTACCCTAATCAGTCCAGTCTCATTCAAAACATCTGATCTGGTTTGGTTCAGAGCACAGAGCCTCTGCAAGAAAACAGACAGGGAGAAGATGTAATTTTCAAAGAACAGATTTCTGCTTGCACACCCTGCAGCAGATTATCTTCTTGCAGCTGAAAGGGCACTGGGGTTCTTGTCCCAGGCCCAGAGCTGGCTGTGCTATTCCCTTACTATCAGCTTTGTCCTCTAAGAAAAGTTTTTACCCAGTCCTTGAGAATGGTAATTGATGGAAGAACAAGATGTTTTATCTTTATTCTCTACATAAACACCTGGCACAACTTTGTCTCCTGTATTCAATCTGTACCTACTGACATATGAAATTTGAGCAATGTATTTTTGTCATCTTTATTTTTTCAAGATGCCATTATTGCTGAAGGCAATCAGCTTTTAGTAAAATGCCTTTAATGAGAGAAACGAGTATATCAGAAGAAAAGGGAAAAAGAAAAATCCATGTTGCAGGATAAGGATATCTCAGAGTTAGATGTCAGGAAAAAGTAAAATCTAACTGCACACATCTCTGTAGAAAGCTTTTACTTAGGCAGTCATTAGGATTTATTCCAAAAGATCTTTAACTCGTATTCAGAAAGCAGTAGGGCTAAGCCCTGAAAGAAATCATATAAAAGAAACATGCGGTAATGCAGGGACAAATGATCTTATTTGAAAATGGTATAGGATCTTCCTACCTGCTGGGCTTAATTTAAAAATGTAGTGATACATTATGGAAGGAAAAAAATAAAAAGAAGAAAGAAAGAAGAGAGCTGTTTGGCTATGTGTTTTTGTACCGCTTTATATTCATTTCATCAATAACTGAAAAAGCAGAAAAAATGTTATGGAAGGTCATGTCTTCTTGACTTTTCTGGAACTATTATTTTAAAGTGATCTCTTAAACATGGTAATTGGACTGTATGGAGAGACATTTCCAGGTTTGCTTACAAGAGCAATATTACAATGTCCATTCACTGGTTGCATTAGATTAATGAATACTCTTCCTATTAAGGATTATTATTCCTGCATCTATGACCCGTCACTGGGTGGCAAGGTGGAATATTTTAGGACGTATCAAATGGCACTAGATGTCTATATTTAAGCAAATGATTTGCAAGATAGGGACCTTTAGCTACCAACATTAACAATTGTCTCAAAACTCAGGGTGTTTGCCATCAAGCACATTTTATAAAAATCTCAGTTTTCCTTCAAGTCAGGGACTGCTTTTGAACTGTGTTCAGAGACAACCAGCTGCAAACAGAACCTAACACAATTGATGAATTAATGTCCTATTGTAATATGCATATAAATCAATGGGCCAAGATAGAGATGTTTGCCTAATGCCTTCTCTTTAGGAGTTTTTCAGTTGTGTACCTTCAGGAGTTACAATTTGCCAAGTGACAGCAACTCTGAGACTTATTCATGAAACATGCTTTACTAGCAGACAGTGTCAACAGAAGCTGGTTGTGGAAGAAACAGAATGGGGTGTGATGTAGTGAACCATAGCAAGACTAAGATGAGAAATCTGGAGTTGAGCTTTCACTGAGAAATTCTGATTTTTTCCAAGTGGAAATTTTATGAAGAACAGCCAATGCTGGAAAGCACTGGGAATTTTCTTAGCCTCATGATAGAAATGATCAAAGCAAAGAAGACCTATGATTAACTAACTGCCCAAGTGCCAGTGTATTCAGCCATGAGAGACCTCATTTCAAGTTTCTGCTTAATATGATTCAGATCAAAGTCTTCTGTATTCTAGCTGAATGCCCTAAATTCCGTATTATAAAATAATTCTCTCTTTGCCTAAGTGAATTTTTAATTATTCTATAAAGAGGAAGAGAGAAAATGAGCGAAATCCAACTGAAGATATAAAGTATCAAAGTTCTTAAAGCTTTCAGCACAAACATCCCTAAGTGTAAGGCTTATTTTTCAACGAGACTTCACCCTGGGTTTTGCAGCCTGCTTTAGCACTCCGGCTATCAGAGTTCTCATCCAAAGAAGAGGTATTTTCACAGAATAAGGGCTAAAAACTTTGGTTTCATCCTGACGTAGAATGGACTTTTTTTCTTTAATGGATGGAAAGTGAGTTTGCAACCCTGCTATAGTTCTAGACATTTTTTTTTTTCTTTTAAGATAATCCTGAAAACGCTAAGTAAAACTGTGCTCATTATTGGAGACCAATTATTTGTAACCTGAGGCAACTTTCTAAATTACTTTTTTCTCGAGGCTCCCTACGTTTCCTTCAATTTAACTGCTAAATTGCAATAGTTCCCCCACACCTGAAATATCCTCAGTCCACAATATCTATGCACTTTGGAAAATATTCTCTGAAGAAAGGATTGGAAAGTGTCTGTCAAGCAAAATAAGTGGCCAACTCAAAACATTTTTTTCTGCTTCTTCCTTTTTTTCCAGCTCCCCCTAAACCATTTCCTTTAATCAGATTTAGTAACCAGGACATGCAAGCAGTAACCCATCTACTTATCAATGGGCAGTTCTAACTATACATTTACTTAGACATTCAAGCTACATGGCAGGTCTCAGCTGCTTATTGATTTTACTCCATTAAAATAGATGGTTTTGTTTAGCATTGAAAAAGTGAACAATTTTCCTGACATCAACCACTTGTTTAATAGTCTTGGAATAATCTATATTTCATTAAAATGGTGACTTATTACACATCAAGACTCTCCTGTCTTCTTAACTATTGATTTAAGGCAGTTTAACACTTGTATAGCATATAATAAATTGGTCTGGACTGGCAGCACTTTGTTATAAAGTAATTCTTAACTATATAAACACTGAATTGGCATATATTAGAGATGCTTCTCAGATTAGTTTCTGGGAAGGATCTTTCCCACCAAAACAGAGCCAGTACTTTTTTTTTTTAAAGCCTCATAAAACTTTTAGATAAGTAGAAGGTACCACAATCAATATTCATAGCATGATTTATAAGAGAAAGAAGCTTTCCACTAAATCCTGACCATAAACCCAGTACTGTAAAGTATTTAGTACAGTAATCCATCTCATGGATATTTTAAACTGGGCATTAATGGTGCTGAAAAGTCGAGTGGCAGTGAATCACCTGTATTAGGGAGAAGTAGTTAGGAACTTTATTAGTGGAAATGATTCAAACATACCTAAGCCCTTTACCCCTTTATTCTCCAATCAGTGACTTCTTATTTTCTCATATTTTTTTCCTGATCAGTCTTTTAGCTGCTGATATCACTAAAGCCTTGCTTTGATGTGGTGGAATAGATTCATCCTCACTGTGCTTACAAGAAGGCAAACAGCAGACAGAAGCAGGTCTCAAACATAATCTGGTTTATGAGCTGCCAGCACATACTCCCCTGCTATTGTCATTCCACTTCAACTCACCTGAAGAAATCAAAACAGACTCAGTTAAGAGTTTGCAAAATTATTTTCCTAGAAGCCTTCTGTGAACACCCAAAGGAAGAATGCACAGGAAAAGTCCACTGAAGATATTAGTTATTCCCATACAACAGGATCATAATACTCCAAATATGTTGCTCTCTTCCCTCAAAGTATGGTGTCTGAAGGCAATAGCAGGATTTAGTCATATTGAAAGGGCGGTTTCAAATCTGTTGCTGTTTCATAGGGCAGCTAGTATTACAAAGGGGAAAAGTTCTGTGCAATGGAGGCACCATTTTCTAGATAGACACTTTTGCTACTTCTGAAGTACATACAAACAGTCATTTCCTCCCATTGCCCATCTAGAAGGAGAAACAAGGGGAAGAAAACAGCTCATTTTAAGTAGAAAAATATGATGGCTAAAGTAGAGAAATGGTCAGGAAGAGCCAGATGAGGTTTGGAGCCTTTTTTCCTTCTAAAGTGGAGTTCAAGATGATGATGACAATCCTGAGAAACAGAAGAGTGATATTATTATTTTAGTTTTTCAGAGAAGAACATCAGAGTACGGAGACCTACAGTCAAGCAATAGTCACTTACTATTTGAGAAATCTATAGACAGAAATGACTACTGTGTTCTAATCACCCAAGAAATGTTTTCAGTTTTTCTGGGCAAATAATCGTACACCTTTCTCCAGTGCAAGGGAGAAGCATACTATCAGCAATTCCTCTGCCACATGACCTTACACTTACACTTACGTGTGTGCAGTAGGTCTAATGTTGCCCTACTGCACAAGATTTAACCGGATAAACAGTACGGCTCATACAATGTAGTTTGGACAGTTCTGGGAAGAATTAGCCCTGTTGCACATGAGACAAGGAAATACAGAAAGAATACAGCCAAACTGGCACAACCAGCGTGATTCATGAAACTCACTCACATCTACCCTTTTTTATATGTCAGCTGTCGAGAACAGAGTGGGCCACAGTAAGTCTGAATTGCCCCAGTGGGTTTTATGCAATTCATAGACATTACGCTGAGGACCTAAACCAATGTAGTGAAGCTATTCAATACTACTTCTACAGCCAGTCATGGTGACAATTAACAAATTTAATCTGTATGTTTTCTACTTACTGTAACAAAAGCATATGAGGTATGTATTACTGAATTTAACTCATTCAATGAGGTATATATTAACTACAGGAAAATAATACTTTGTAGTGTATGCGCAGCTGAAACAGATGTTAGGTAACATAAGAACACGTTGGCTAAAAACATGTTGCAAAAAAAGCAGGCAAAGCACGTAATACCATGGTGTGCAAAGTGTGCATCAAGACTCATGAAATGTTTATCAAGAAATACTAATGTAGACCATAAAGAATACTCTTTGATCAGTTTATAGTTCACTTCTTTCTTTTAACCATTTGATGGTGGCAACTTTGTCTCTGCACTCTCAAGCTCTTTTCTCATCCTATTTGCTTGGTTTGACATAAGATTTCTCATCTGCCCTGTTGTGATTTAACCCCAGCTGGCAACTGAGCACACCCAGATGCTCGCTCACTCCCCGCCCCGGTGGGATGGGGGAGAGAATCGGAAAGGTAAAAGTGAGAAAACTTGTGGGTTGAGATAAAGACAGTTTAATAGGGAAAGCAAAAGCCGCGCACAAGCAAAGCAAAACAAGGAATTCATTCACCACTTCCCATCGGCAGGCAGGTGTTCAGCCATCTCCAGGAAAGCAGGGCTCCGTCACGCGTAAAGGTTACGAAGACGACAAACGCCATCATGCCAAACGTCCCCCTCTCCTTCTTCTTCCCCCAGCCTTAAATGCTGAGCATGATGTCATATGGTATGGAATAGCCCATTGGCCAGCTGGGCCAGCGTCCCGGCCACGCTCCCTCCCAGCCCCCCGCGCACCCGGCAGGGCACGGGAAAATGAAAAGTGCTTGACTAGCGTAAACATTACTTAGCAACAACTAAAACATCAGTGTGTTATCAACATTATTCTCATACTACATCCAAAACACAGCACTATACCAGTTAATAGGAAGAAAATCAACTCCATCCCAGCTGAAACCAGGACACCTGTATAATCTGCTATGCTATGTGTAGAGTGACCTGCAGGTGCTTTGGCACCCACTCACCCAAAACCCTACTGCCAGGCAAATCAGACACCTCTTGTCCCTCAGCAAAGCTCCTTTCCTGTTCCGTGGGCCCATATTTTATATGGTGGAAACCTGAGGTGTAAGGAAAGCATGGGACAAAGTTGTGCCTGCATCTTGGCTTGGTATGGGGAAAGAAAAGATAAGATTAATTTGTACCTCAAGGTCCTTACATGTAGGTGTCTGTGTGAGGATGCTGACACATGAGCAAGGAATCTCAGTTTCCATTATAGACAGTGGGCAGCCAGGGTTTGATTCAGTTCCCTGAACATCTATCTGGGATGGGTAGGTTTGACTAAGAGTTTCCAGGAGATCCATATGACTCTGAAGCAGCATCTGTAAGGCAGGTGGGTTATATCAGAGCAGCTCAAATGGCACCACAGTTACCACAGGTAACTGAATAGCACACCTAATTAGTGGAGCCTAGAGCACAATTCAAGCACTCCTAAAATAAACATCTACACTCATGTAAATCATTATCCGGATCCCAGTGACTGATTAGAGCTCCTTTGAGTATAGTGGGAACTTACACATCTGGTGCAGAAGCAAACATCTCACCTTAGATGTCTTAATCTCTCACTGAATCTGCTTTTTATACCAAACATGAGGAGCATGAGGGTTTTGTAGAAGAAGCATAGCCTACATTCATACTATCCAAAAACCTATCTCCATGACACTGTGCAGTGACCTGAATGAAAGCATATGTCAGCTCTGAATAAACTCGTCTGGGGACCAGTACTAGGATAACCGTAATAGTATTATGCTCTTCCGGGGTTTGTATGTCAAGTTTCTCATTCAGAGCTTGTTCAGGTACTTCTCAACATTGCACTATACCTTTCTAATATATCCTAAATGCCTTTCAGTAGTGTGTTAAGTGATGTAGCTAACATCTGTCACATGTAATTTGTCCTCTCTTTTCCAGTCCCCAAGGGAGGAATTATGCATGCAGTGTAGCGTTTTGTTTTAGTTAAGAATTCGTGCTTGCTGTTTACACATAAAAGATGCTGGGACAGACTGGCTGTAAGATGAAGGTCTCCTGCTGTAAATTCAGAGGTCTGAGTTTTTGCCCTATTTTGAACCTTCATGAAAAGCTGGCCTTCTGCTTAGCCATTTGTAAGTGACTTCCCATGTAGGGTAGTCAAAAGGGAAAAGTATTTTGCTACTCACAAGATTTTCTTCTGTTTGTCTGACTGAGAACACTAATATGCTGTTAATTAACAGTTTACTGAAAGGTGGTAAGACCTTTTGACCTCTTGATCCATCTGTGATGGCTTCTATGCAGGAGCAAAAGAATGTGCTTTGTGAAAGGAAGAGAGAACAGCAAGCTTTACAATGACCTTCATTTTCTGTCACTATTTGTTTCGCATTATCACACAGGTCTTGAAGACATCTCTGCAAAAATGTACATTTGAAGTAAGACTTCTGTTGCCACTTTTTTCTGCTATTAGTAGGTGAAGTATTAAAAGGTATCATCAAGGCTAGACGCAGAATTTAAGAAAAAACACCATAACCTAAGCTGTACTTGCCTGAAGGTAAATATGGTAAGTACAACAGATCTAAAGGGAGAAAGCTCACTCTTCTGAGCTCACCAAGTCAATCTAGAGACTCTCATGCTTTGCAGGAACATCTGAATATTATGTGAAATTAAGTTCTGACCCATTTCAAACTTTTTCTGCTATAGATCTAAATTAATCTGGATTTAGCTAAGTTCAGTGTAGCCTTCAGGAAAGCCAAATCATGTAACTTGCTGTTGGATCCTGTAGCCTACCTGCCAGAGCTTTGCTTATGCTTATATATGCGTTTCAAAGACATACCTGAAAGGATGAGGTTCCAGTGTCCACCAATTTAAACTTTCCCAGAAGTTTCTCCCTTGTAGCATCTTGATCTTCTTCCTGAGCACCCCAATGAAATAAATTCCCACTAGTCTACTGCTGTAACTTCCACTTTCTGAGGATGCTTTGAGGGGAAAAGAGAGAACAAAATTGATTGTTGTCTTTTTGCATATGATTGCTGGGTATTTATAATATTGTTTGCTGTCCTTCAGGATTGAGCTGGCATTTAAAAAATAATAATAATGAAATTCTCCCGCATGCACAGCTCTCTGGATTCCAGACAAAACATTCAACTTGTGCAGTTCAGATTCAAATCAAACTTTGACCACATCAACCCAGAGGCATTTGCTTTTTTTAGAGTTCATAACCAACTCTGCAACTGAGTGTAGGCAGCAAAATAGTTATGCAGGTTAACTCCAACTCTCTATACTGAAGTCCTCCCTGCCTTTTAACCTCCCTAAAATGGGAAGGGAGGAGGAAATATAGTCAAGGTCTTCTGCCTGTTCTTCTCAGCATAATGAATCCTCCCCCATGTTCATTTAGTTCATCCCCACTATAAAAATGACTTTTTCAATCAAAGCATTGTACTCCTTCTAAAGACATTAAGCCAAATGACAGAACATGAGCTGAAATGACAAGGACAAGCTTGCTCAGCGCAAGGCAAGGGGAGTTTCTAAAGTGAATTATTGAAAACGAATACATACTAGGACTTTGCCCAAGGACTCTGAGCAAATTGTTCCTAGAGAGAACCTGATTTTGGATCAGGATAGGAGAAAAATTAGGTGGTGAATAAGAAAAATCTCTACTACTTGGTTTGTGGTTTTGTTTTTCTTGCTTACTTGCCATGAATAGTTCTGCTCAATATTTATGGGGTTTGAACTTTTGTGTGCTCAAAGCCCAGAGAAACCTCAGAAGTCAGAATTAAAAAGCTAAGCTCAGTCTACAACAAAAGGAGGGAATTGGGCATCTTAGACTGAGAGTCACAGGAATAGGAACAGGGAATGGGTAGATTAATAAACAAAAAATCAAATACACCTTTAGGAAGAGCATGTCTGATGCCTACATTCTGCCAGAATTAGTAACTTATCTGAAGATCTGAGGTAAGTGCCTACACAAAAATTAGGACTCGCATATCAATACTGCCTCTTGGAATCAGGTGTCTAATTTAGGTATTAGTAAGTGAATGACTGCTTCACTTTTGGCAAGCAGCAGGGCTTCCTACTTTTAAGAATACAGCCGCAAGTTTACATCCCTTGCCATGAAAACTAGAGCCTTAAGTTACCTTAGGTTACCTTGGTTCACCTAAACCCAGGGGAGTCAAACCCACATCTGTCACATCCCAGAAGAGGGCTATTGTGCAGACTTGGCGTGTGCTTTTCTGAACTCTTCCTACTATCCACAACCGAAGGCAAAGTTCCTAGGACAAGTGAGGCAATAACCAAAAAGGGACCTGACCCTCTGGCCTTGTGGTTAGGGCTTTACACAGGCACCAATTTGTAATCTGTATTTTCAGCGAGATAGTGTAAAACAAAAAATAATGGAAAGCATCTCTATTCTAAACTGGGCGAGTTAGAACTCTACCTTTAAAATGTTGTTTAATATGAAATTTAACTGCTGTGTAGAGCTGGTACAAGGTTTATGAACCATTTTGTGTGTAGGGTCTCTATTCCTGGCTATTAATCACTGCATATTTGAAAATGATCCTTCATATTGTATACCCCGAAGGAAGAAACTAGCAACAAAGACCTAAGCAGATTTCTGACATGATAAACCACAATTTTTCTGAGAGCCATTAGAGGCTATTGTGCCAGCCAGTTCTCAGGGAATTCTTTTTACATACCTAACCTGATAATGAGAACATTTATATACTAACAAAACTCAGCCCATGCATTGAAACTCCAAGGAACTCGTTGTCTCTTTAGAAACAGAGGCATTGCATTTATATTGATAAATTTGCCTGCATTCAGGTTAAACGATTTAACCACTGGATGTGGCCTTTTTTTTTCTGCTTAAGAGTAAGAATAAGTATATATGCTCACAATACTTCAAAGGATAGTTGTAGTACTGATTTTTTCCTCATTATTAGTTTTAAAAATCACACTGTGTGGCGCACACATTGGAGAAAGCATCGTCTGTATCTGATTCAGCTTTCTATGTGGTATAGCTCCCCACGACTACATATTCAGGCTTTGAGACTGAGATCCTTCCCAAAACTCAGCATGCACTCCCTGGCAGTCATCACAATCCCTTCTTACAAGACAATCTCATTCTCCGGTTAGAAGAAAGGAGGCAGGATATTCTGCTAGCTATCATTTTGAAATAATGTGGGATACAGATTTTCCTGCAGCTCCTCCTTCATCAGAAATTAGTTCAAAAAGTTGTATTATTCTAACATTTTCAGAATGAAATTATCTATATTTAGTTTCTTTTATTATTTTTGTTGTATTATGCACCAAGATATTTCTAGATTGTCAGAAATAAAGACAAAATAAAATAAAATAAGAAAGCTAAGCTCTAGCTCTTTCTTTCTGTCACCATCTTTTCCTTTTATTTTTTTTTTCAGAAGAATTTTAACATTTGAAGAACTTTTTTCTCTGCCTATAACTGAAGCTGAATTGTGAAAACCTTTGTGAAAAAGAATTACATTTTTCTGCAGCGTTCTACTTCAGACATTATTATCTTTCACAAACCAGGTGCAACCAAATCTGTTGAGTCACAACTTAGAAACTTCTAATTTCTACTGACAGAACTTTTTGTTTGTTCTCAGTCATTCAAGACAAGTGTCAGAATTCCCAATACTTGGTTCATTTAACAGAAGTAGGAAATTTCTGTTTTTAAAAAATAAATTCTGAAAACATTACAGTCCTTTACCATGAAATTTCCAGCAAACATCTTTCTAATCAGTGTCTTCACATTAAACCTTTTTCCATTATATTTATTACATAAGTTTGAAGCAAGTTCTCCCTCTCTTAATAATGATTTGGCCATCTATAAGTAAAACCAGCTAGTATCTTGTCTTTAGCATTATCTTCTGATATATTGCTCTATAAATATTCAGGAACATTTGTTTCAGAGTTGTCAATGCACTGGAGGGAGATAATGTTGTTTTTTACCAGGTGACATTCTCTTTTACTCAGTCCTAAATAGATGATAAATTGATTTTTTGACATCTCCCTCACGTCATCAAACATTGTAACACATTTCTATAAACCCAACAAAACTCAATTTTTGCTAAAAACTCCAAAATTCCATTTCCTCTTGCTATCATAAAACATTTTATTATCAAGTGTCATAAATTAAACATTTTTTCTGCTTTTTTTTCAACAATATGAAGTATTTTTCAGATGCTTCCTCTCTTCTGGCCCATTTCCCACAGAAATCAGGTTTCTGGATCTTTGTGTGTTCGTCTGTTTCTCTATTTTCAAATATAACTTCAGAAAATGTTAGTTGGTTTCAACCCAATTTAACATAGGGCTAGAGTTCTCAAACAGAAATTACGTTTCTACAGGGTTTTTTTGTGAAAAAAACCACAACAGCAACAACAACAAAAAACCTGCCCTCAGTAACAGGTCTTATCTTCCTAGATAATAGCATCAATAGATCAGAAAGTACAGATCTATATGAAGTGCAGTACCATCACTGTGTGATAAAACCCTGCACAATCAATGAGTACATTGATTAAAATATTGCTAAATACAGTTACAATGTATTGGAAGTCACTAAAATCATGAAAGCATCTTTGTCTGCTCAGAGCTAGATATTGTTCATGGCCATGACCTCCATGTTCAACCATCACGTGTCCAGTAATGTTTCATCATAACTTTAGTGTGACACGCTGGGTTGCACTAGCCAGAGCTTGTCTGAATATCACTGCCCATCTCTGGAGACATACCATGAGTCCGATCCCCAGTGGAACACTCCAGTGTGGTGCACAGGGGGTTTCCCAAACTGGGGGAACCTCAGGGGGACCGAGGGACCTGCCAGGAGCCTGCAGCTCACGCAACAGCAGCTGACGAGACCTGGGCTGGTCCAGCAGGAACGGCGGCCAAGCCCCCCCAAGTATAAAAGAAGCCCCTGGGGAGCACCACGAACAAGCAAACAGGGTGGGCAAACAGGGCGTGGCACGGCAGCAAGGGCGTGTCGTGGCAGTTTGCGTGGTAGTTCGCGTGGAAGGGCACACAGGAAGGGCGCTGAAGCTCTGCCAGCTTGACTAGGGAGCAACAGCATCCACCTGGCAGAAGGCCATGTCCTCTCTAAACTCTTCCCAGACAGAGCTCCGGTGGGAAGAGGCAGCCGCCCAGGTGC
>NW_009185726.1:648-965 GCF_000690835.1 Fulmarus glacialis | reverse complement strand
GAGAGGAGACACTCCGCTGGGTGACGGAGCTCCGGGAGGAGGTGAGCAGGTTGAGGAGTATCAGGGAGTCTGAGAGGGAGAGAGACCACTGGAACCGCACCCTGCCAACCCTGGGACAGGCCTGTCAAGAGGAAATCTTAAAGGCGCAGGAGGAGGCCGTCTCCATTTGCTGGAAGACGAGCCGGCGGGGAAGAAGACTGGCCTGGCTGAACAGAGAGCTTTGACTGGAACTCACAAAAAAAAAGAGAGTTTATGACCTTTGGACCTCAGGAGGACTACAAGGATGTCATGAGGCTATGCAGGGAGAAAACTAGAAT
>NW_009185726.1:0-234 GCF_000690835.1 Fulmarus glacialis | reverse complement strand
ACTTAAGCTGGCTACTGCTGTAAAAGACAATAAAAAATGTTTCTATTAACACATTAACAACAAAAGGAGGTCTAAGGAGAATCTCCATCCTTCATTGGATGCAGGGGGAAATATAGTGACAAAGGATGAGAAAAAGGCTGAGGGACTTAATGCCTTCTTTGGCTCAGTCTTTAACAGTAAGACTAGTTGTCTCTGGGTACCCCGTCCCCTGAGTTGGAAGACAGGGATGGGGAG
>NW_009185725.1:48238-55053 GCF_000690835.1 Fulmarus glacialis | reverse complement strand
CCTCCGCCTCGGTCGGTACCGCGTCTGCCCCAGCCCCGCCGGCCTGACAGATGCTGCCCCGGGAAACCGTTAATAGTCTGAAGGGCTCCGCGTACGAGCGTATGCCGGTGCCTCTGTAGCTGCCTGCCTTCGGTTCGTGTTTCTGCTTTCCCTTTAACGCCGCACGTGGAAGCGGTGCTCGCATTTTCCTAAAAGAGTGCTGACATTACGCACCAGTGCCTTCAGGAGCGGATCGTTACGTTGCAATTCCCTTTATAGTCGTCTCCCACCAGGTTCGGTTTTGAGATGGCAACACGTTCATACTACCGCGGCCGGCTCTGAGACCACAACACAGGGCTGCGCGGCCGCCGGTTCGCACTCGGCGATCACGGTTCTCCTGCTTGGTATGCCTGCCGCGTCCTCGCATCCGGCAGCGCATTGATTTTGGGTTTAATTCCTTGGCATAGAAATGCCTTTGGGGTCTTATTTTCCACCACTAGAATTAGGAAGTCTGTGCGGGCGTTCTCTCGGGTTTTCTACCTGCCTGCGGTTTACTTCATCGCCTGGACCAAGGCTCTGTCCTGCCTCTTCCTGTCCCAGTCCCATTCCGTCCCTTGAATCCGTTACCACGTCCTTTAAGCAAGTGCTGAAGTTTCTACGATGAGCCTTAAATAACATTTTCTGGATGTCAAAACACTGGGGGCACAGTCCAGAACACGCTCATTCACGTAACTGGGCACACGGTCATCACTGCTGGGGAACTGCTAGTAAAATGGAAGGTGCTCACACGCCTAACTGCTATCAGCACCGTGCCCTTGGTTAATCAGTAAGCGGTTGGCAAAGGAGAGGGCATGTCCTTTAGTCCGTTTGTCCATGTTTTCCTGAGCTGCTTTCACTTGCTGCACAAAACGAAAGAGACCCTGTGTGTATGCGCACGTGTTTGTGAACGTGCCTGTCACCTGAACATGTTACTGGTCTCTCCAGCCTAGGTGTCCAAGTCTATTACTACATTTCCAGACTGGATTTATGTGAGCTGGGCATAAAACATGCTACCTAATTGCATATTATTTATTCATATATATATTCATATATATATTTAACATATGTATATATATTTTCAGCACCTTCTTGGTAACTGGCCATTAAAACTCAGATCGCATTGTTCTACAGGTAATGAAAAAGTGGGATCTTGTTTCCCCACACCAAAATATTTTTAAGAAAACACTTCTACCCTAATTATGCAGTATCTTTTCAAGTGAAATAAAGAAAGGCCTACACAGATGCAGTGGATGGATCTACTTCAATTCCAAGGGAGATCTATATTCAGAGCACCTCTGAGTAGGTAATCTGGTATTCTGTACAAGCAAAACTGCAATAAACCAGTACAGCTTATTCCAGCCTTTTCTTCTCCTCCCACAAAAGCAAAATAAGCTATACCAGCAACAGCTCAGTGCTGTTTGTGATTACATCTACACCTGGGGCTTTCATGAGCCCAGCAATGATAATCACAAATCGTGCTTCGTTGCATCCCTAACCAACAGCAGCGCTGGGAAAAGTTTGCAGGATAGAGCAGATCAGTGCCACAGATAGGGAGCTCAGAGCGCAGTCATTAGCAGAATCCTGATGTCCTCAGATCTTTTTTAATGCAAAACTTCAGTGATGACTGATTGACAATCAACTGAGTAAGTATCTGCTGAGGATTTTGGGACTAAACCCACTGAAAATATTTACATTGAATGCTACTAATCAGGGTTAATAGTTTTACCACCTCAACAAAATGTGTTGTAGATTGCGTATCTTAAGGAGTTATTGGGAGAAGGGCCTTTCAGATTATGTTCTCCTGGAGGAATCGGGAACCTTTGGTATTCTAACTGCTCTCTTCGCAGTAAGAGTGAAAGACAAGAGAAAAGCTGAAATGCTGGAGAAGACAGTATATCCTGTGTCAGATCTGAAGTTCTCCCTCAAAGGTTTGTTTATGTGGGAAAAACTATGCCAAAGAGGGCTCAGTATAAATTTACATTGTGCTCACATCTGTGGCGCTGACCTCCGCATGTTGGCACCCAGAGTCCTTTCTGGAATCAAACACCAATCCATGCCGGGAGCAGGTCTAAACTGTCTGCAGCCACCATCAGATGATCCCGGCAGAAATCACTACAGCAGTTTATGAACTGTCAGTTGTTTGCTAGTGCCTCTCTGCAGAAATGAGAACTTCAATAGAGGGTTTTGCAATAAAGTGGCTGTCGTACGTACAGGTGCCCTGATGCAGAGTTTGTGAGCATTAAGTGGCAGGGTTGGCTGCCAGGAAGAGGCTGGGCTTCTTCAGTTGTAGCCATCAGGTCATTTGGTAGAGTCCCGAGTTAGCTATAGCCGGGTATTCTCATTTAGATTGGGAGAATCACAGCCTCGTTATCACACTTTGTCTTCTACTGCTGGTGATGAGTTCTGCAAGCACTGCTTTTACTTTAGCAGCTTACCACAATAATGTCAATTTAAAAAACCCAAAACATTAAGGATAGGGGCAGGTTCTTTTAAAAATGAAAGGATGAAAAGAGTTGCAAAACTGTTGACAAGATTTTTCTGACCACCGACAACATTTTTCTGAGCAATAGTTTGACAACGAACGTTGCTGCGATTCTTTTTTATTTTTCCTGATACATTTCTCTGTATTGTCTGTTTCTGTTCTGGGATTGCCAAATTTCCCACTGCAAATTGTTGCCTAAGTCATTCTATTAGCTAGATGTTACAGTTGCAAACAATAATTGGTTCCTTTATATTATTATTGTTCATCGGCACTCTCACTTTATCTGTTCACATTTTTAGAAAACAGTCTTTAAGACATTTTCAGTAATACCTGACTTTCAGATATCCCTAGCAGAGGACAAAGTCTGAGTTTTATAAACAAGTACTAATTGTATTCATTATGTGGCCCTCTATAAAATTTTGACACAATTTTATAGCGTTTCCTGAGGATACATTTCATTTTCAGAATATAAAGGTCAATTTATATATCTTACCTTTTGTACTGATCCTGACAAGGTGGACAACTGGAAGTGACTTCTGAGCTTTAAACCTATTAAGGACAAAGAAAGAAAACCCTTAAATCCTTTGAAGTCCGCAATCCAGTGTAATCTCAGTCCTTCCACTACATGTATGTGTTCAGGATCGTGCACGTGTTCTAACCCATTATGGAAACCCAGTAACCCAATCAGTGTGAAATGAGAAACAATACTTAATTTGCACAGGTGTTTACATTTCAAACCCTTATGCCGAAGCTGCATAATCTGTGATCTCAGACACATGTTGTCTATAGAAATAAATCAGGTTGATAAATTTGTGACAGAGACTACGTAGTGTTGCATTGCAAAGGTAAAATATTTATAGTGTTGTTTACAAAACAGTAAGAGGGCTTTGAACTGGGTGAACCCAGTGACTAGTAGGTCCTTTCTAGTCCTTTCTTTCTCTGGGCATTTCTCACGTCTTTTATTTTCAACAGAAACTTCTGTCATGTCTATTAAATATGCAGAGCTTCTCTTCATAACAATAGTGTCAATGAAGGATGCTTGTGCAAAGTAAATTAATTTCCTGTGTACACTTCAAATGCAGAATGGGGAGAGGCCAGAACACTCCTGGTGTTTAGGTTCCCCAATAATCATCTTGTAACCTGCATTTGTAATAGATTTCCAAGAACAAAAGGCATTCCTTTAGAAACAGCTGAGGTTGCTAAGTGACACAAATGTATTTACTGTGTCATAACTTGCAGAAGCCAAACACATTAAAACAGGGGAATTAATAAGCAGAAATGTCGTGAGTCTTACCCTGACTCCCAGGGTAAATATAAACCTGTTGGCCAACAGTTTTACGTGGTTTTGGATGCCCAGTCTGGGACCTTAATGGAAAAGGGAAACATTAGTTGCTTTTGAAAAGGTAGGCTTTCATCCTTAAGAAATTCAAATATGCATATTTTGTCCCAACACAAGAACCTGAATTCAGATGTATGGGATTTGTTTCTTTCCTGTATTGTTTCTGTGTATCCCCAGTTAATTACCTAAGAATTTGCATGTAGGGATACTGCTTCTTAGCACGGCTGGGAACTACATCGTCAGTTGTGAGGCCGAGTTACTTCTTTTTGATGAAGTTATCACTGTTTCTTACATCTTTTAGACACAAAAAATGGTCTTTAGGGGAAAAGCCAAAGCTGGCACCTTCTTCTACCTTCTCATCTTCTTCTAGTGTCTCACACGCCAAACTGCTGTATCCCAGCTCGTCCATGCACTCAGGATGCATGTCCCCTTTGGAGGGACCACAGGAACCTTCCTTTGGCCTGATAAGCTGATTCTTCCCTTTCCCCAAGTTGCAAAACCTCTTCTCCCTCTGATACACACAAGATACTGCAGATTCCCTGGGCCTGCCCCAAATGTGCAAAGGTGCCTGATGTGCAGGGATTGCCTCAGAAGAGCGCATTAAGCTACCTGTTTATTAGGAGTTGTCAGGTTGCCTTGCACAACAGCCTCTGCTAGTTTAGGAATGAGACAGCAGGCGTGGGAAAGGAGCCTGCAGACGTCTCAGGGATGCACCAAACTACGGGGCAACCAGGTCTTTGTTTGTTTATTCAAATAATTGACTCACTTCCAGCTTTCCTAATAACCGGAATACATTTTAGTGGTAACATTATATTATAAGCAATGGGCCGGTGTAATCCGTCGTGTGGCCTCTGATGGATTTTCCATATATGCAGTTCCTGTGAATAATTTCCATTTGTCTGATCTTTTCAAATATTAAAATATAGGAAGCAGAGATGAAAACAAAATATTGAACCACCCCCGAAATCTCATGAAAATAGATTTTTGAGACATCTCTTGAAAAATACCACAGATTCAAAAGAAAATACCACAGATTCAAAAGAAAATCCCATTCACCTTTTGTCAAAATTCCCTGCACATTTCTGTATGTCCTGACAAAATCCCTGTGCTTGCTGTTATACCTTCAATCGGTAATTGTTTGTTAACCAGACACGTCTTGACAGTTCTGTTAAAACAAGCCTATCTACAGTGAATACTGAAAAGCCACAATCAATAAACTAGTATATAGTGATTACAAGTAATGTGTCTCACTCAGCATGTAGGCCAAAAAAGAAAAAAAAAAAAAGGCTCTTGTCTAATTGTGTTTGAAGTAGACTTGTCTAAACTTAAGGGAGCACTTGTCCCACAAGGACTGGGGCCGATTCCACTGAATCAATGGAACCTGGGCATGACTGCCAGCTTTCTTCATTGAAACCCCTCCCTCAAGCACACTTTTGATATTAAGCCATTAGAAAAAGATCACTGTTACTTAAAAAGAAAAAAGAAAACCAGGCACCACCTGAGATCTGATAACCCCTTCTTGTTTTGAATCTGAACTGTGGTGTTTGCCTAATTTAGGGCCCGGACTTGCTCCTCACAGAAACATGATCAACCCCCGGACGAGAAACTTCTTGGGGCAGCTGCTGTGGTTAGATACAGTTACATTTCCTTCTTTCTGCTCCCTGACCACAGCTCATCTAGTTTTTCCTTTTCTTTGTGGTATTACTCATCTCATCCTGACTTCCTCAGTTTTCCTGCTTATTCTAGTCCTGCACAGCACTATGATGTCTATTAGTGGTACTTAGTAAGTCTGAAGTTTGATCTCAGCCATTTGTCTCTGCAAGAATCTGTGATTAGCAAAAGATTTTAAAACCAACAAACTTCACATCCATTTTTCTAAAGTCTTATTAGCCCCTCAGAACAACACAGGTAGGTCTAGCTTCTTGAAACACCTTCCCTTCTTCTCTCTAAAAATTTATGCGTGTGACAGCCTGATTCCACTGCACCACCCGCCTTTTTATCTAATATAGTCCTTTTGATCTGCTTGCAATCCTTTTTTTCATGGTTTTTTCCCATTAACTTTTAAAAATCCACATGCATTTGTGAAGAAGTGGCTTATTTCAAGCTTTTTTTTTACTCTGTCTGCTTATTTTATCTTCCAGCCACCTATTAGGTCGGCCTGATTTTCCCTTATTAAATCAAGCCAAAATATTTAGACAGTGAATTTCCCAACAGCAAAGTCAATAAAAAAGATCCATAAATTATTACACAGTAATAATTTCCATCACATTAGCAACTGTGTTTTCCTGTATATTTTGTTTAGACCTAAATTCACCCTCAGTGGATAATGAAAAACAGCCCTTTAGGTTGCAAACCTTTCAGTGTATGATGTCCAACATAATAGATTTCATTAGATCCTTGGGTGCTATTATACATGCATAATTTAGAGTAAGTATCACAGGTCATGTCACTTACCTCCTTCTGATGTAGGGCTCTCCAGACTTTTGGATATAAAAAAAGCTCTGGCTTACAGTAAGAGACATGGAGAGGTTCCTGCCGCATTCACTTTTCCACGCTGCAGGGACCTGATGAACTGCCACAGTTCACAGCCAAGGGCACCCACGTAAACCGGCCGTGATTTTAATTTTCCTTTACAGCAAGACCTGGATTTGTGGCAGTTCTGTAGCTGCAGAGGAGCAGGCTGAGTTGCCCCTGAAGTGGTAAGAGCAGGCAGTGGGGAAGTGGGTGGGAGAAGCTCCTGCACCCATCCCAGTGCGAACACTGCCTTCCCACTTGGGATCGGAGCGTCGCGCTTGGGTTGAATGGAGTCCTGGGGGATGAAGCTTTACAGGTGAAGTCCTACGGGAGCCACCACTTTTTGCATGATCTGAATTGTTCTTATTAGACTCTCACTGTTGCTATCGATAAATGTGCTCTCCTCTCTTTGAAGACATTCAGCATTTTGGTATAGTTCCCCCCTCTTCCTCTCAATAGCAT
>NW_009185725.1:23984-48204 GCF_000690835.1 Fulmarus glacialis | reverse complement strand
GAAGACACTTTTTCAATACTTTAAAGCCAAATAGCAGTAACTTTCCTGCCTCGCTCTGTGTTTCCTGTTCCCACCAGTGACTGCTACAACACAACCATCACTGCTACTGGACAATTTGATTCCCACGTTACATCCTTTTTGCTGAAAGACATGTCTGTATTTCAGAGGGACGAGTCATGGTGATTTGAGTGCTTTTTTGTCAGGACAGCTAGCCCTCCCCAATATTCCCTGCGCACTGATTGCATTTTGTTGAGATTTACAAGTGATCTATGTCCTCTTACGGTAGCTGCTTCAAAACCCTTGCTAGTATATAAAGGGACGCTTGCAGTCTCTGCCCCCAGGAGCATGTCTTTATACCTTCACTTGTGCCTCCTGCAGTAGCCACAGCTTCAGAATGCAAAATGTTTAGTAACAATATTGCTTTAAGGTTTCTGACCCCACATGCCTGCTGCCATGCCCGTGTTGCAGCCCTCACTGTTGTGCTAGCAGAGGTGTGTGTTAAGCCACGCTGGCAGCCAGTGAGCTGTTCCTTAAAAATATATCTTTTTCAGGACTCTTTAAAACACTGGATCCACAGAAATGAGCAATGCTGGTGCAGAGGAGGGCAGGGCTGAGGAAGGATGATGGGACAGGAACACTCAAAGTGAGTTTTACCCATAAAAACTTCACACCATAAAACCATGGACTGAGATTTCTGCCAACCTCAGTGGTTCTTAGCAGTACCACGAGCTGGCCCAGGCGTGAGCAGGAGCCCTCCGGCAATAAGGAAGGACGAATGGGAAG
Organism: Fulmarus glacialis; assembly: GCF_000690835.1. Lineage (NCBI taxonomy): Eukaryota > Metazoa > Chordata > Aves > Procellariiformes > Procellariidae > Fulmarus > Fulmarus glacialis. The sequence continues at coordinate 47,421 of NW_009185725.1, read as the reverse complement.
GCATTGGAAGACCAACAGCATTCAAATGGTGCAAAACTGTGCTCACAGTACAGAGTAGCTGACCAGATAGACACTTTAATATCAACCTGTATCTTCCTGTTAAGCTCACTGCCTCAAATCAAAAGCAACCGCAGGCCCAGACTTCGTATTTTTTATGTAGAAAGGATTCCAGTTATAGCTGGAGTAAGTTATAACTCAGGTTAGCTTTGCAGTGAAATTAAGCCCAAAGAGTTTATAAACAGAAGCCTTGATTGCAAAATTGATTTAAAACTGTATAAAGTAGATCTGCTGGCACAATTCTATTTTAGCAATGAAGACAGGACCCCAAAGGCCAACATTTCTAAGGCAATTTGTCCAAGGAAGAAACACCCCTTTTCAGTTAATGAACCATTTTATAAAGTACTTAATAATATTAACTTTCATTATAACTTTCCTATAAAACACACATTAGGTCACCATCTTCTGCTAGGAAATCATCACTCAAGTTATGTACCATCAGCATTATGAGTTCATATATTTCAGAAGTTCCCTCCTTCGCTCTTTTCAAAAATTTACCTACATGATCCATTTTAAAATGGTCCCTACTTTAAGTTTGTGTTTCTTACTGAATGTCAAGCTGCAAGAGGAAAACTCTCCACTGTGTTTGCCCAAATTAGTTGTTGTTGCAGCCTGGTGGGTTTTACTACTTTCATTTGATGTTCAACTGAATAAGATAGTAAATTGGGCAAAACAGTGCTAAAACCAGAAGTTGCAACATGGTTTGTGAAGACACAAACTTATAAATGAGCAACAAAGCTAGGAACCAGGGAAGCTAGACATAATCTGCCTATATGCTTGAGACTACCTTCTTTCTACCTCAAAATCATACCTGACCTGAAACATACCCACACAGCAGAACAAAAATAATTTTAAAATATCAAAAGGAAAAAATCCCACGGCAGTTCCAGCTTTGTGATGACTTTCTTCCTCACAGCTTTCCTACTCTTTATATTTATGCAGATTCTTATCAGCACTGGGCATTGCATAGTCTGCTACAGCAAATTGTGGTACACCGGAGTAGGGATTGCACTGCAGAAAATAAAATGTTAATGATGATGATTAAGGTTTTCCTGGGATTCCCATATGCACTCTTATTATCACTGCTGCCATCATTCAGCTGCTGAACTCTCCATGCTGTGCTCATTGATGCCTCTGCAACTGAAGTAGGTAGGATATTAAACTGAAGAAATTTCTTGAAGAGAATGTGAATCTAAATTGCTCTTCCTTCATAAAATCATTCTGAAAGAGCTGTGCAGCCCCAAAATCCCAAAAGAAAAGCTCTTCTAAGATACCAAAAGAGGAAGACGGTTGTGTTGCTCAATAAGAAACCCCTTGACAATGACGAGCAGAAGGGAGTATTTCCTGTGCTGAGGTACCCCAGCTTTTGCGGGGGTGTTGTAAGGTGACTTGTGTAACTTGTGGGTAGTCTGGCTGGCACCTCATCGTGGAGATGCCATTTGATAATGGCCTAACCTGGCTAAGCCGACCTAAAGGCGAGTTGCCTTTGAAAGCCCTTCCCCACCTTCACCCTGCTCTGTGTTTCTAACACGTCCCTTGTGCTGGCCCTGGTGGTCTTTGGAGCCACAGCCAGTCAGATCAGAGGGCTCAGCCAGCAGAAAACTAAGCCTGCAAAAAAGCAATGAGTTTTATATCAGTTTAACTTTCTGCACTGGATTATTTATGGCTTGATGTAGATCCCTGGGAAAGAGCTGGCAGAAAGCATGGCTGGCAGGCAGGAGGGGGAGTGGGGCTTCTCCTTTCAGCTGTAAACTTGGCTTAACTGAATCATAAACCTGCAGGTGAAGTTTCCCCAAGACACTGACTTTGGCAGTGAAGCTCTTTTAAGAAGTGCCTGCCCTGCTCCATGCCCAGCTGATTGCTACTGCCCTTGTGCTGAAATTCACCGCCTCCTCTGACGGGCTCGTGCAATCATCCTCTATAGGGCTAGACTATAAATTCGGCTGTGGCTCAAGGTACATACCTTCTTATGCAACAGCAGGGGTGATAAGTGGTGTAAGACCAGGAGTGAGCTGGAGATCATAGGGCAGCAACTTCTTTAACCAACATGGTTGCTGGAGCCAGTCTCTCATGAAACTACAGTTGGAGGGTTCTCAGCAGATCGTGTTCCTTGAACTCATCAGTGCCTGCAATTCCTCTGTGCTTATTAATTAAAGAAAGTGCTCTGTGTGGCAGCCACAGTAATGGATTCCGTTTTCTCCACAGAAAATGTTCTGCTGGGGGAACAAATTGACAAATAGCTATCACGGCATAGCATTGTTATATCTGTTTGGGGCTTGTATGTGACACCTTGGTTGTACATCATTCAGTCTTGCAGCATAGACAGACATCACAGAGAGAACCCTCATACAATTGCAGTACGGTTCTTAGGGCTTACTACTGCCACAGATTTCCTTTGCAGATTTCCTTTCCTTTCCTTTTGACTCATTAGCTCATGTTACAGCCCTTCAGAATCCGTTGCATTAATCATGATTTAGGAATAAACAAAAATCCAATTTCTTCCATGCTGACAATAAACCATAGTTTATGTTGCAAAAATAAAACCCTTAAGAATGTCTATATTTAGACTTGGGCCAAAGTGCTTGAAGGTGTGGTCTTCACAGGCAATCTCAGTGTTTCACTGGGAGTTTGTGTGCAGACAAGCCTCCAACAGAGATGCCATTCTGATGCAACCATATGACTTGCAGAACTGGTGTCTGAGGCAAGGACCAGTCACCATAAAGAGCTATCTCTGTTGAGGCTGGTGTAAGGGACAAGTGAGCTTTTTGGACCTCTCCTGCTGAGAAAGCTTCATCAAATATTTTACTTATAAAACAGTTTCTGCTTGGAGAGTGTGGCAAAGTTCAACCTAATTATTCACTATTTTGAGCTAACTCTTTCACCCATCCTTAAATGTTTGAATTACCCAGCTCACAATGAACGCCTTCACTTACTACAGCAGAGACAAAATGTGTAATGGATTTTGGCAGATCCCCTCCCACCCCTGCCAATATCTAAAGGAGACTAATACTGCTAGTAAAAAAATTATGAAGAACTTCACGCACATAGTTTCTCATTCTGTTAATAAGGCAAACATGAGTATGATGGAAAGCATTTTCCTTCTTAACCAATTTGTTGTATATATATTGCTGTTTGGAGCAACAAAGAAGCCATTGTAATGTAAAAATGACAGTCCTCAAGTTGAATTTGTAGTTGCAGTTATCTGATTATAAAAAAGGAGATGCTGAAGAACTGTAAAACTCTCAAATATTTATTCAGCAAAAGGGCTGAATCCCGTACACACTTTCCTAGGAACAAACACACATGCATGTTTCTTGTATGTCCCTTAATGTGTGCTGCATTTTATAGCACAGTTTGTGTAATTCATAACTTTGATTTACTGTATGATTTCCTGAATATACAAGAATCCCAAAATAAGTGCCATTTTGTGGGTAGCAAAGTTATTTGAGTGCAGCTCACCACCTCCATCATGTCAGCTACATCTATTGCGCCAGTATTAATGGCATGTTCAGAAGAACTCTTACTCTACTATTGAACTTCTTCTAAGACTGTATTTAGCTTTGGCAAATGTTTCCCACGTGTCTTTGAGTGGCAGTCCATCTTTTGATGTTTATATTTGCCATCTGGAGATGTCAGATTTGCTCTACAGAAGAACTATGAAATGGTGTAAGTAAATCTCAAGAAGCGGAAAAGAATATATTTTAAAGGTTTACAAACAAATGTACCCATAAATAGTATAGGAAAATGAAAGTTTTATTCATATGTAATGGTATGGACATACTTTTTTGTTAAGTCACTCTACTATCTGAATTTTTTTTTTATCCTATTCCTATAGATAACCCCAAAAGAATTGTAAGTAAAGTATATCAGTGAAAGAATATATACTGTAGTTTTAGCTTGTTCATTTTATGCATGTGATCATATATTCAGTATGATCAGGCTTATGGTTCTTCCCGTACTCCTTACACTGAGGCAGATTTCCTGATTTTCATGGATTTTCCATACAACAACTTTTGTGGAAAATGTTTGAACAAAGGATGATTTACCTGTAAAATATAAACAACTGCTGGGTTCCTTGGACAGGCAGATGCAAGAATTATGCATTATTCTTATGGCTATTGCCATTACTATTCATACTTGCAACAATTTGAATGGAGAATCTGTATTTCCTTGTACTCAGCTACAACGCAGATAAGCATCAGAAGAGATTAAATATAACCGTGTAAAGGATGTAACCTCCTGTTATGCTGCAGTAGTTTTGTTCTGCCACAGCTACTGCAGGATAACCGCTAACATCAAATTCTGATCTTGGCAGGTAAAAGGTTTCCAGCTGAACTTCATAATTTCCATAATGTAGAATATTTGAAGCTATAGCCACATTAAATAGAATGAGACACAACCAATGGTTATAAACCACGGAACAATTAAAACTCAATCCCTAGAAATGTGTTAATGTTCTTTCCAGTTATTTATGCTGTTGAGAGAGGCAGGGCCATATAGAGTACTCAGAAACGATACGCATTCATCTATGTTTATATCACCGGGAAAGGCACTGCCATCTGCCCTTAGCGATTCTCTCTCTACTCTTTGCTCTTTGTAAGATGAGCCCAGCTTCAATGTCATGTTAAGATTTATTGCTAGTGATCTGCTCCGAGTTGTTTTCTGGTCACCAGTAGTTTGTTTGGATTCCCTTTTCTCTTCGCTGTTGGCTAGTGCCTCCGTGGGACTTGGGCTTGTCAGAGTTATTTTATACATCATTAGCTCAGCAGTGCAGGGAATTACTTTTTTCCTATAGAAAAGTAATTCTTCCTTGGAACATGCATGTCAATCTTGGCTGTTGAGACAGTGCTTTTGCAAATTTCCTTGAAAGCTGAATACTCAGGATTTTATTCTTCGTTGCCTCACACCTCTTGCTGTCATTTATACTCCTGCCAAAGAACGCGACTGCATCAGCGGCACCGCACGCTGCGTCTTCCAAACTTTGAGACTGCCTGCTTTGTAATCTTAATGCCCTTGTACGCAAGTCTTATTTACTTATCTTAATGTCATTTCAAGTTCATTTCCTTTAATGATCAAAAGTCCACGGCGTGGTTTAGCCCTGAAAAGGAATGATACTACAGCCCTCGCTGCATTACGGAGAGTAACTAGGGCAGAGGCCAGCTGGGCGGCAGCCAGCGCCTGACTCCAGCATTTGTAGGCTGGGAAGCTCCAAGGTGAAACATAATCGGACACACTTGAAAACTAGAGGCCATAAATAGAATAAAACAAATAAACGCATTCAAAAAAATGAGGGCTGCAAGAGCTGGCCTCTTTCCAAATACTCTTCCCTTTTTTGTGACAAAGTCATTATTTCATTTGTATGGAAATGCAAATTCTAGCTCTCAGCACTGCCCTCTCCACAGCCTGACACGTGCTCCATTTTCTGTCCTATTCCTTCTCGTGATGTAGTTTGCTGAAAGACTCAGGTACGTTCCTGTTAGACTTCGTGAGTTTGGCTGGTGGGGTCAGGACACAGCAATTCTCTGAGTGGATTTGGGGTGCCTCGGTGGGCAGCTGCTGGCATTCGTGTGCCGAGGGGCTCATTTTCTGAGAGCTCCTCTGTCATTGAAACCTGTGAGGGCTCGGGGCAGCCAGCACTTCCCCTATGTTTCTCCAAAGTTAAGGTTTGATTTGTAGAATAATTTCTCCAAAGTCCTGTTCTGTTCCTGCTTTGCAGGTGGTCTGATACTACAGCAGTGCCTGCTGTTAACGGGGAACGCAGGCTTGCAGGGAGCCAGGGACGTTGTAATAGCAGCAAAGTTGTCAACCATCCCTCCACATCCCAAACACTCCAGTGCCTAGGTGGGCCCACGTACACGCTAATATTCATTAGCACAGAACTCTATTAACCAAGGTGTCAGCCTGACTCAGAACATTTTCCATTCGATTTTTATCTTTATGTCCTCCAACTTGTCCACCTTTCATTTTTCTCCGATGAGCTCTGCCCATCGTTATGAAGAGCAGCACTTTCTGGAGTAGTCTGGAAGGACCTTAGTCGATTCCTTTGCCTTCCATTATTTACATTTTATTTTAATTAAAACACAATTTTTTTTCAATCTCCCTGCACTGTAGCAATATTAGTGAAGCTATGTGTGTCCCACCCAGATGATGGAGAATGGTTCCGCCTGTTATTAATCCATATTATTTGTGAAATTCCAATAGCATTTGCTTTATTTAATGGCTGCTCAAATTACCTCCCAGGGGAGGCTGCAGACTTATTAAAGCTTATCTCCCTTGGGCCTATTCTCTTCTGTCTTTGTTTCTTGTTAGCCATTTATACTGGTGCAAGGTGTACAGCAAATATTAGGAGGAGTGTATATTTGGGATTCAGTAGCGTTTTACCTTCATCCACAAAAACATATAGCGACCCAAAAGTCATGCCGGCAATACCATACTTCTGGCCAAAGATGTCTTTTGGTGTGTTCCCACTTGCAGGGGTCACTGGGATGCCTGTAGTGTAGAACTATGCTGGCGCCCCTTCCAAGTGTACACCAGCCCTGAAGGACCAGACAAGTCATGACGGAGAATCAAAATTCTTACTGGTGGAGGCCAAGCTGGTAAGACCTAGAGCAACACTTTCACAAGCACTTCAGAGAAGTTTACGCATGTAAGTCTCCATAAAGGACTTCTTAGGTTGAGATTTTTAAGAGGGCAGAGAGTCCCTTGGTGGAATTGTCTAGGGAGTGAGCGCACCTCACAGCCAGTGGGTTCCTACTGTGATCTCTTTGTGATGGAGACAGGTCTCAGACCATAGCTCCACTAAACGAAACATCAAGGCACTACTAATTACAGGTATTCCTTTCTCTGACATTTGTCTCTGCCCCTGCCAGTGCTGCTGCAGGCTGCCCCTTCGGTATGCCAGCTTAAAAAAGTAACCCTGGGGGAAAAAATGTGCTGACTTTTCAAACCTGGACCAGTTTCTCAGTCACTCCCACAAAGAGCTGGGTTGGCTTCCCTGATGGGGCAGTGCAGTGTGATTTTGGGACTGGGGACTTGTGGTCAGGACAGATGGAGGAGGATGGAGGGAGGCTCTGTGGTTTTGCTGCCCATCTTGACGGTTACATTCCAGATATGGAAATATATTCTAACTGGAGCACATTTACTGGGGCACTTGGGAGAGAATGACCGTTTTGCAGTCAGTGTGTAACAGTGAATTACCATATAACATGCACAGGAACTATGGAATGAAATATCCAAACATATGAGCGCCTCTGTTTATCTTTACAAACACACTCTAAAATATTACTTCATGAGAGGCTGCAAGAAAGAAGCCAGAGCAAAAGGAAAAAACAGAATCATTCACAACTGTCAATTATAAAGTGATGCAGTATGTCAAAAAAGTAGAGACTTTATGAAAGCCAACTATGCACTGCAGTCATTTATGCATAGTACTGGCTTGTAACTACTGCTATATGTAAAAGGATAGCAAATAATTAACATAAAACTGGTTAGTTATTACTTGGGCCTGGAGCCAAACCATGTTATAGCTGATTTACCATAAAGGCTTATCTGCACTGGCACTGCTCCCACCCTTGCTCCGGTACCAGAGCTGTGGTAACAACTGCAGAAGCTCTTGTTCAACCAGGCAGGGGCATTTTTACTGCCATGTGGCCTAATCTGGTTGTGCAGTCATGTGTGCACAGCGCAGCGTACGGATGTATGTTTTACAGCTTTTCCTTAGAAATGGCTTTAATATGCATGCCAACAGTCAGCATATAAAAATCATTTCCATCGAGTGATTTTGGGATATAAGAAAGACAGATTTCAAGGCTAGTTATTACGCTACTGTGATGGGCTTTAAAAAGGAAACATTTTTCCTAGCATGTTATAAATATCTCATGCCACTACAAGCACAGGCTAGGAAACTATCACAGCTACATGTGAGAAAGGCAACACTGCAGTAATATAAAATCTCTCACTCTCTTTTGTTTTCCTGATGGAGAGCTGCAAGAATGAAAACCTGCTAATGTCCAGACATTTTCTTGCCCTGTTTTTAAAACCAAAATTGCTTGTTGTTCACCTTAGAAACTAAGGCTTTGTTTACGGTGTATTCTGTGCTGTGAAGCAAATAGAAATACAGGCAGTCCCTGCTTGAGAAGGCTCCTTTCTCGCTGAGCTGCTCCAAGGCTACATATTCACAGGGGGACCCAGATTCAGGTTTGTGTGACTAACCCATGCACAGGTCTCAAAGGACTCAGGCATTTGAAAACATAAGCCTAAGTTTCTAAAAGTAAGCAAGGAGTTAAACAATAAACCATATCAGGTAGCCTGTTTATTACCATATGGCTATTTCCACTGCTGTTCTCCATAAAGTCATGCCAGCACTTTCATTTTAAACACTGTTTTTCATTAGTTTATATAACACAGCTGTAAATATTTTTTCATTTTTTTTCGGCATTCAAAGTCACAAGGGAGAAACTAGGAAAAAAACCCACCTCTGGCTACACTGCTTTTGAATGATATAAAAGTGAAACTGCTGGGAGTGTTGCATGGGACTGGGTATGTTCAACTCAATAAAAGCTTTGGATTAACAAGTGGAGGACATACAAAGCCGTCTCAGCAGAAGTCCTCCACAAGGCAGCAGTCCTGGAAAAGGCCAGGGAATGGGGCTGTGTGTTGAATCTTGAACTGTAACGGAAGAGCTCAATAAACAAAATACCAATATAGTACTGCTGAAGGAATACAATTAGTCACCATGTTCTTGACTTCTGCTCTCTGGTATTTCCATTGTAAACATGGATCGTCTCCATCAAGCATGGGGAGAGCCGCAGATACGACCATGTGTCCTTGTATAAGTAACACGGGTCAAGGATCTGATCACTGAGGCTGAGATCATACAAGACGTCTAACAGCCCGGTAGAAAACTAGCCTCTTTTTTTTTTCGGCCAGCCTAGTTTTCTGCCAGATTAGTGAGCTCAGTCACTCCGATTAAGCCTCCAAATGCTAGAACCAACGCAAGCGAAATGGCTGGAGCAAAGACCCTCTTCATGCCTGTTGACGTAGCTCAGCCCCTTTGCGTGACCTGCCTGGGAGCATCTTCCAAGGGGGACATCTTCTCGGTAGCAGCGTTGAGCAGCTGCTTCTCCCCACTCGTCCTGGACCCCGTGCCACCTCTCTGTTGGGCTGGCACAGCTGTTTATGCAGCCAGGTGGTGAACTGCGCCGGGGAACATACATCGTTTGGCTGAGTTATTTCCTAAGGCGGTTTACTGCATGGTTACACAAACGGTCGGGCTGGTGCAGCTTGGGAGGCTGTAGGGAGGCACGAGTGATCAGCTGATGGGGACAGGGTAAACAGCAACTGCTTTAGCCAGTCCAAAGCGGTACTGACACCAGAAGCCAAACCAAGTTTTTACAGTTCTTTCCATTGGCTTCAGTGAACAATAGTCAGTCCCCCTACTGCAACCCCAAATCTCGGTGAGAGTGAAATCCATGAGCATTTTTTTCCCATGATTTCAATGCAATTGCATTTAGAGTAAAAAACTCACCTGAGTTTTGATGTTGTTTATGAAGGTCCCATCTGAGGGCCTTTGGATCAGGTACTAAAAGGCCATTTGGGTAGCAACCCATAGAGTTTTTCCCATTTCCTGGCTTATTCACCAGCTTTATGCGATTATTGATATTCTACAAGAGCAGCTATTGGTCTGTGCTGTGACTAGGGATGATGTAAAATAATATGAAGTCTCTTCCATCTGAACCAAAGGACAAAAATATCTGTGGCTGACAGAGGCTCCTGTGCATCTGGCTTAGCTGAGAACACAGACTGGGAAAAAAGCACTGGATGCCTAGGACATGTCCACTGAAAGTGAGCATCCAGCCCTCCTCTTCCCTGTGCTTGGCTACGTGCTCTGTGCTTGTGTAGCTTTATCAGTTGTGCAAAGAACGTCTCATGCTGGCTCCCCTAAAAGCCATCATGGACTTGCCCCTCTGGGTAGGTTAGTACATCCATTAAAACCCCACTTGCATTTAACCAGAAAGGAGAACAACTCTCCAAAACCATCGAAGGAGGTCCAACACCTGGGGATTAACACAACAGGCCCTTTAGGCATGTAGCTCATGCTTACGGCAGGATTACTAAAACCTCACTTATTTTTGGCTTGTTTTGCATCTAGGTGCCCAATATCCACTGTAAGTATCGAAGTTTTGGCCAGGAACTCCCTAGGCGTGGCGATACCAAATTCCTGCTTGAACCTGCGAGGGTTTGGCTCTTTGAAAGGAGCTTTCAGCACCTCTAGAAAAAATCAGAGGAAACAACTTGATGTCGCTGGGAGGAAGATTTGTTTCTCAGTCCCTACATCTGAAAAATGCTTATAATTACACCGAACCTCACAGAAAAGCTGTAAAGCTTAATTAGTGCGTGCAAAGCCCATCAGTGTGTACAGAGTGAAGACTGTTGCCCTGGCAAGGGAAGGGACGAGGTGGCCCAATAACTTTGCTGTGAGTCAGTGACGTTACCTAATCCATAGTACAGCTGTGCTGCGCGGGATACTCGCTATGCACACACTGCCTTATCACCTATTTACCAGGGAGGGTGAACTGGTTCAGCTAAAATAAGAACAGGAATAAACCTGCGTCCGACAGCACCTCAACCTTACCTCCACTTACGCTCCGGCACTCCCCGTCCTGGGTGAAATGAGCTCCCAGGCAATTTTTTTTTTTTTTCTTGAAGTATTAATTACTTAATTGAACAAAATGAGGGAGGATGAAAATGACCCAGAGAAACGTGGTTTTGTGCAGGGTTTCAACCAAAGTTTCCAAGCTGAAGTACAGCAATAAATGTCAGGGACCAGCTGCTTCCTTTCTTACATGAGTCCATGTGGAGATGGTGATTCCCTCCAGATTCCCTCTTGGGAAACACGGGCTGAGAGCATTATTTACAAAAGAAACAAAGGATGTCAAGAAACAGAGGTGGACTTTATATTATTCCCTTCTCATTTTCCCCTTTCCAATCCACCGAGTGCTGTGGCTGCGTTCAGGGGACTCATAAAACCATTTGGCCCGTGGAGGCTCTGCCTCCACTCCTCTCTGAAGTCACGTCCCGCTTCCCACTGCCGTGCGGGAAGGAGAATGAGGCCAAACGTTCAAAGCACAGTGTTTTTGACATTGGTTCGCCCCTCACCCTGCCCGCAGGGACACATTACGTGTCCTGTGGCACATCAATATTGCTCATGTGTGGTACGAGGATAAGAGCACCTTGTCACCTCTTGGAGGATGCTCCGAGTTCCTTAGCGCTAGGTACGTGGGCGATCATTAAAGAGAGATGCTTATGAAGTGCACAACTCCAGACATCCTAAGATTGCAGGCAATGAGGGCTTTATGTATTATTTTGACGATTACGTGGCATTTATATTGCAGGAGCGATCAGACGTGCTAGAAATTGTACATGATAGGGAAATATAGTCTCTGTCACTAGGGGACACTTTTAAAAGATAAAGGAGATGGAGCCTGGAGGAAAGTAGTACTCTGTCTTACAAACATATACCAAGGTAATGATGAGAGCTCTTGCACACGCTTACAGATCACACCCAGGGAAATACACTTGCAGCAGAATTTTTAATCTTAGCTTTCCTGCTTAGTTGTGTTTTGTTTAGAAATCCAGTTTTTGAGTCAGGAAAGGCTCATCAGAGTAGAAATGATGAGAGGGGGAAAGCGCTAATCAGCAAGGGAATAAGAAAAGTAAGGGAGATGGGGATAAAGAAGGAACAGAAAGAAAGAAGGTGAGTGCAATAGGAATGGAAAAACATGTTCATGAAGAACGCTAGCATGGGAAGATGACAGGGTGTGGAGTTAGGAGAAGAGCAGCATAAAGCAGGGACAACTGCCATCAGTAGTTTAGGAAAAAAGTGAAAAATAGCCAAAGTTTTAAACGTGTAAATGTTGGGCTCAGGAGCTCTAGAAGCATCAGAAAGGAACCAGTGACCACTGGGACTGAGGTAGGGATGCCTCAGGACGCCACATGAACAAGGACAGAAGAGAATGCTGCCACCCCCTCCCACGCTGCTTCCCCATCAGCACCCTTTTGTTAGGTCTGCTCTTAGAGTAGTTGCTCCTAAGGCCACCGGTCTCCATCCGAGCAGGCCTGCACCCCAGTGCTAAGAAATGTGCAAAATACAGAGTCAGTTGTCCTTCCTTTCAGTGAAGTCCCAAACTAAATTTGGGGCTATGTTTGGGTTTTAAGAGGAACTGATGCCAGGGTCAGGTGTTTCTTAGGTGCAATCTTCCTCATTTACAAAAAAGCTCTTCAAAGTCATGTCTCCTTGAGCAATGCAAGAAAGCCAAGCCTGCCTTTCCAACAAACACCACGCCTGACTCTTAGTTTCTTCCTTACTTCCACTAGAGACAACACATCACCCCTTCTCTGATTTTTTCTCCTTTCTTTCCACTTCGCATGCACATGCACCCTTCGGTCTGTAATTGGTCCCAAGAAAGCTCTTTGATACTCAGAGTGATGCCTCCCACTCGCAACGCTCTGCAACCACACTACCCCTTCAGCCGTGTCATCGCTACTGCTGCAGTGCCAACCGCCCAGCAGGACCAGGAAACCCATCCAGGTTTAAAATAACGCTTTAAAATTGGGAGGAGAAGGGGAGAGAGGGAGGGCGAGCCACGGTTGGTTTTAACTTGGATTGATTCCCTTACCCACTTCATGCTGCAACCTCATAGACACTTGCACCGGTGGATGGCATACGCATGTGCTCTTCTCTGCTCTGCTCTGCTCAGCCTGTGACGTGCTGGCCAGTGGCTTCTGTTGCTAACACCTCAAAAATGCACCCTTCGTTCCTCCTTCCTCACGGGGAGTTCAAGGCAGCACGCAGCTGGAGGTAAAAGCTTTTATTCCCACAGAAAACCAGGGGTGTATAAGCTCTACGTGACATTGTTTTAGCTGAGCTACGTTGGCCTGTCACACAGATGAGGATCTGTTTGAGCTGACTGCTCTAACAACACTATCTCGAGTTTCGTGATATCAGGTGATGTTGGTAGGGGCCAGCTCTTGGAATCAGATGATCATATGTGAATCGCAGCTTTCTTTTTGCTTTCTTAAAGTAAGCTCGTGGCAGGAAAATGAGGGAAGTCTAACAGCATGACACAAAGGCTGAAGCATTTGAAGGTCCATAAAACACGCTTCAAATGTACACATTTTGTAAAATCTCATTATTTTTTGAGGCTTGATCTATGATGGCTGAATCCTCAGGACTGGCAATATTCATATGATGTAAAAGAGCTATAAACATTAAAGAAGTAAAAATGCACAAAGCTTCTACATCACCCGCCAGCTGCAGCCAAGCTATGCCTTGTCGGGATTTATTGCAGCATCTTCAAGCAGAGCAAGTGGTGAAGTGGTACCATTACTTCTGATTACGAATGGACTGGGTAAAAGCATCAGCGCTATAAACACCCCATTATAGAATGGGCTGCACAGTACAAACACCTACTATATTAATAACATTCAATTCTTCAGTTTTAAAAATAGTGCTTTCAGGAAGAAAAGCAATCACATTCCAGTCTGACACCTGAAAGGAAATGTGGGAAGGAAATAACTGTAACTGGCACAACTAATAATGGGTTATGATGTTACCCTCCTGGGAGCCGAGGGGAATTGTCCTGCACTTTAGACTGGAGTTAGCCTGATTTCTCAAACATAAATCTGTGCTAATCCTTCTAAAAGTTAAAAAAAGCCTAGGTGAGCTTTTGGTCCCCATGGAGCTCCTCTGTGCCATTTTGATGGAAGAAAAGGGTCAGAAAGCTGCCTCCACGGTTCGTCCGAAGGTGCCCCTCATACAAGGGAGCCGGAGACATCGCTGCCATCCCCGCGCAGTCTCTCCCCGGCTGCTGAGGGCAAGAAGAGGCTGGAGCAACCCGTCCTTCGGTAACCTTTACCTAACGTAATGGTCCCTCAAGGCCTTTAGCAACTCAAAGATTAGAGGGCTCATCTGAACACAGAAGCTGCACCAATTTAACTTATATCATGGCTTTGATTTGCGTTTCCAGAGCCAGTTCAAGGTGTGGTTTCACAGGTTCTTAGCTCTCTGTTCCCTCTGCCAGAGGTCAGTCCCTTCCAGCGGAGCTGGTGGCCCTCACCATGGGTGCTCATCTCGACTGGTTTTGTGCAAAAACCGGGCAGGTTCCCACGCACCTGTCTCCATCAGCCACTTGTGGGAGGATGCTGGACTTTCGCCCCGGAGGAGCTGGGGCACAGGGAGTTTCGGTTCTGCCAGCTCACTGCGGGATGATGATGACCAGCACAAGTGCTGAGTAAACGCCTGGGGTGGGGACTCCTCGAACGTAGCAGCGAGGATTGTCGGCCTTTGCCAGTAAGCACAGCTGCTTCCACAGCCCCAGGGAGTTCAAACCCTTCTCTCCCACACCCCAGCAGCATGCCCAAGCCACACGACTGTGGGATAGCTGGAGGAGAAACTGAGACTCTCCATCTCATCCCGTGATTTATTATCCGCTGATAAGAAAGAAATCAAGATTCAGGCAGAAGGAGCAAAGAGAGACCTTAGATATCACATCCTACTGGTGGACCTCAAAGTGGTTTTGGAGGTAGATAGTTTTACACCCATTGCATAGACACTGCACCAAGAGCATTGAGAAGGTGGTTGATTTGCTGAAGGTCACCTAGCAAGCAAATGACAGAACTGGGAAAAAATGTCACCTTAAACCCTTTCCAGTGACCCACTCACTTCACGACAGTGCCTCCAACTAAGAACCTCTCTGGCAGAGACAGACCATTGTTAAATGCTTGCATCTTCCTCCCACCCATTGGGCAGGCATCAGATTTGACCCAAACCTGTCCTATCCCTGCCTAAGCCCCCTTCCACCACCCAGATTGTGCACAAGGGGACTTATATGATCCTGCTTGCACCCATACACCCACCCCAGAGGAGTGTGATGGGATTCATCCAAGCTTTGAGACACACCAGTTTATCCATCCCAGGCGAACGTGGCATCTTCAGTTAAACTGATGCAACATTACACAGGGGCTATAATGGAAACCCACATGACCTCTAAGAAATAAGATAGCTGAAGGGGGGGCCTTTGCTTAAACCTTCATTCCCTCGCTTTTTCAGACTAAGTAGTGCGTTAATACAGCTGAAGATCCAACCTATTTTGTAGCAAGTGTAGATTGAATTAATCTGTCTTAACTCCAGTTGTACCATGAGAGGCTTCTTTAATGGCAGGAAGTCGGCTGTCCCCGTATTCTTCCCTGAGACAAAAGTTCTGGGCACTGCTAGATGAGAAAATAGCTATGGCTTTTTTTAAAGAGCCAGTAAAATAAAATCACCGGAGGAAGTATTCCAAAGCCCTTCAATACAACAAACTGTGTGGGCAAAGCAGTACAAGCAAAGATTACATCATCCCCAGAAACAACCAAACAGCTCTGTGAAGGTAATTACCAAGTATGATGTAAACAACTGGATAGGGGTATGTGTAAACACTGCTAAACCAGAATACTGAGCGTGTTATCCTGGAGAACAGAATGAGAGCATTTCAAGGCATATGTTAATTCATCAGCTCTCACCATTATTCCTGATCACAAGTGCTTGCGTTTCAATACTGTCTTGGGAAGCTGTGAACATCAAAGCCCAGAGATGCACACACAGACATCCAGGTCCACCAGCTCTGCCGGGGAGGTATGAATCTCCAGCAAGCAGATGATAACAAATAGCAGGAAGCCCATGAAACTACATCTTAAGCCAGCTCTGGGAACGTGAATCAAAGCCACGATTTAAGTTACTTTGATTCAGCCGCTGTGTAGAGACTAGAAACTGAAATTCAAAGTGGGGGTTGGTACCTTTTTCAAGGAGGTAGCTCCACGGCCTAAATGAAAAGAGTTGGTAGCTCCCTCAGAAGTGCGGGTCCAAATCTCAGCCGAGATGTGGGGAGAAGCTCTTTTCTCTTTTCAGAGCTGGCTACACAAAGGAGTTTACTTTGAAGTGTGGTGTCGCAATGTAATTGCTTCATATAAACTAGTATGCAGGAGCAGTCTCCAAATGAACACACAGCTTTTACTTCCCGAGTCGTTGTTTCCGCTTGGAGAAAGGGAGGGAGGATACTTCAGCCCGTACGGCGAGCTGGGACCCCATGGTACCCGGCGGAGCTGCTGGGCTGCGGGATGGCTCCCGGGGCACCCAGTGGGGCAGGTGACAGAGCATAGCCAGAAGTCACTGGTTTCCACCCAGACGTTCACACCATGAAACCCCTGTGATTCACCTTTTGGCTGGTATCGTTGTTCAAGTTCCCAGCAAATCACTACGAACAAACCAGCTCTCCCCGAGGTAACTGGGCTGGTAACTGGGCGTAGGTGGCAATCGGTGTTGGTATATTTGGCGTGTCAGAGCTGGACAGCTGCAAGTTTTCCAGCCAGGCACAACTCTCCCATGCAATTTTGGCTGCCATTTTTCCAGCTTCCTCTTTCTCGCTGGCAGCAGTGCCAGAAGAATGAGGATGTAGGGGAGGAGCAGAAGGAGCTCAATATGGCTGAGCAAGGTGCCTTCCTGGAAGAACTGCCTTTCAAATACCTTCCCTCCTCATCATGCGCTTTCCATTCCCGGTGGGAGAGGAGTATGCTGAGGGCCACCACTGGCCCACTGGACCTGCTTCAAGGTGGGAAGAGGCACTTTTCCACATGCGGTTCACCTGAGAGCCACCCATCAGACTGCCTACTCAAAAGCAGAAAGCCATCACCATCCAGAAAGTTGTTGTCAGGGCAGCATGTGAAAGTCCTCAGGTCCCGAGGTGTTGTAGGTGTCACCTATGAGCAGTGACAGGACAGGAGTGCAGTGCAGCTCCCCATTGTCACGAGCTGTATGGAGACATCAGCCGGGCTTCATGAGCTAAGTGCGATCGGTCCACAGCTACAGCTGCCCCCTCGCTGCACCAGAAAGAAAGAGGGACTCACCTCGGCTGGAGAGCAGAGGCTCAGACGCTTCTAGGCTGTCTTAGCAGCCCATGTCGTGCACCCATTAGAGTGGCAATTTCCAGAGCATGGGTCAGACAGCCTCCTACAGTGATGCTGAGAGCAACACCTTGGATACAGGCCTGATACAATACTAGGAATATTTGTCGTGATTTGTGGTACGTAGCATCACTGATACGGTGACATGACCTGCTGAGCTGTGTGGGACATTTTCTTTGCTATGAGGCGCGAGTTCTGCATGCTCGGCAAGCCTTTATTAGTTTTATATAGAATGGTGGATGTCAATTAACTGTGGGAGATACGTCAGCGTTTGTTAATGCACTCTGTACTCCTTTATTAATTTTTCATACCGTCATGGATGCGAGTCTGCTCGGGGGAAACGTCAACAGTAGCACAGCACATTTCCCTGCAGGGCCTTGTGTTGGGAGGCAGGGGGTGGAGAAGAGGAGGAGGCTCTGTATTATTGCTCGGTGAGATTTTTTTTCTGGGTGCCTGAGTACGCTCATGAATGTATAAAACTGTGGAACTTGTGCATAACCAGTCTGAGTGCCTAAGTGCTGGCCTGTGGGGCTTCCCTCCCTGCCTGCAGCATCGTTCCACAAGCTTTGTAGGCTTTTTCGAGGTCATGATCGATTTTATATATTGGACTACATGTAGGATAATACTGGTGCATTAAAAAAAAATAAAATTCAGCTTTAAAATGAAGACAAATATTAGACAAAACTTTTTTCCCCCCTGGAAAGTGCAATGCTTTAATGCTGTGCAAACAGCAAAGGCAAGGGTGCTAAATTAAAGGACACGGGAGATTTTGGTATACAGAGCTGGGAGCTCTTGGCACATTGTGGAGAATCTTCCAGTGTGTGTGACCAGCTTTCCCTATCTAGGAATCTTGGGAACTGGTGTGGCATGGCTTTGTAATCTGCTCACAACATCAAAGGTGGATCCACCTCCATGAACCATTTTTGCACTGGTTCTTTGATCAGGAAAAGAGCTGTCTTGCATTCCCCGGCCTCTGTTCCTCCCAGAGCATCACGCTCCTGTCCTGCACATTTCCACATTTCTCAGAGATCAAATGAGGTCACCAAACATTTCCTTCTTTGTTTTTCCCTTTCTTCACTCTCAGGTCCTCTCAGGATGCTTCAGGCACAGATCTTGTAGAGTCAGAGAAGCCATGGGTAGGCTTTCTCCCTTCCCCCCAGCAGCCAAGTTAAGGGAAAGGACTCGCTGCCCCACTCTCAGGTGTCACCCTTGGAGCCTTGCCCCACTTTTGGGAGACTCATGACACGGTGAATCCTTCCCACCTCTCCCTCTTTCGGACCTCAGAGCAGGATGCATGGGGAAGGGGCAGCCGCCTCTGCTGCAGGGGACGTGCTGGCTGCAGTCCAGATGCATGGGGCTGCAGTACAGACTGCACGGCAGGAGAAGCAAATCACGAGAGGACAAGAAAAGCAGGTTTCTACAAAGGTTGGGGGAAACCCACTGAGATCCGTATTTCTGTTAGATCATGAGAAGGGCTTGGCTGATGTTCTGCTCGGCTGGTAGGAGATAGCCATGAATTTGGGATCCCAGGGGAGGCAGCCAGGAGCTCCACACTTTGGGCATCTGAAATGCCATCTACCTCCCTTGCAGCCTTGCTCTGAGTCCCAACAGCCTTTAATGCTGCTTTGCGATGAATTTGAAGACTAGCGGAACTCACCATATCGAAGCCTTACTAATAGCACTCAGCAGTGTATGTCCTATTCGGACTTCCTACAGTTCTTCTGATAGAGAAATGCCACTTCAAAATTGCTAGCAATAGGAAATGCTCATCTGAGTTTTATATGGTTTTGCACTGGCAAAGGTGGGCTGGCTGGCAGGCAAACGGACTGTATGAGTATTGAGCACAGCGACGGGGTGGTGGGAGAGGGAGACAGGGAAGAGGATGGGGAGCTGTCTCTGAGGCAGGCAGGCTGCCTCTTGCATCCCATGTTTGTAGGGAGGGAGATTGTAATACGGGGTTGTTCCACAGTGGCATAAACCAATCTAAAATGGGGCTGCCATGGGGTTCATCCTCCTCTGCGGCCATAGCTGTACTGGCCTTGCACACCCAGGGCTGGCAGGGAGCCAGCGCAGGGAGCTGAGCTGGCTGAAAGCTAACACCATAGGGAAAAAATGATGAGTCTTCAGACAAACCAGCTCCCTTACCAAGTCACTGTGTGGTTGCACTGGTGCCAGTGCTGGTGCCAGGAGTGGGAGACAGGGAGGATGGCTGCAGCCCCAGATTACGTCAAATTGAGGTCCAGCAGAGTTGTGTCCCAACTTGGAAGGCTCCTTGAAAGACAGCTGGCTTCTGGCTGACTTCTTCCTTCCTTGTCCATCCAATATGCAGTGTGCTGCCGAAGGGGTGCTCTGTTCTCAAAGGCCACAGGTATGTTAATAAATCAGATGGCTGGGAGCTTCTTCCTTGGCCCTAAGGGCAAGTGGCATGGCTAAACTCTCCTCATCCTGCCTCTTGGGGAATGGTCCTTGTATTGTTCATATCCCCCAAACTGGGCTGGACTATAGTCTGGAGCCAAAATCATGTCAGGGAGTGCTCTAGTAGCACTTAAACGGTGTGACAGTTCTATGGGATGCTCAGGAGGGTGGATGCCAGAACAGGGGATGGCTCACATGCAAGGATCGAGCTGCCGAAGACCAGCTGCAACACAACGTGGTGATATGGGAGAAGGCCCACAGGGAGCCACCAGCTGCCATGGGGCAACTTACCCTGAAGGTCCTCTGAGATGCGATGCACTCTGTAAGTATAGACACCCCCCTGGCCCCAAAGTAAACACATGTCTGTAAAAATACCATGCATTTCATCAGTGACGTTGCTGTAAGGAACTGTGCCTTTCAGTGTCGTGAAATGTTTGTGTAGCCCAAAGAAACCCAAGAGGTGCTGCACAGCCTGTTCTGTGAGGGGCTTTGGGGTAAGACCTTCAAATGTCCTGGCCGCTCCACGCTGATATTTAAAGGTCACTTGTATTCCCAGAAGTTACCTCAATGGGCATGGTGGAAATTTGTCTTTCTAGTCAACTCCCAGATTTGCCCAGCTGACAACTGAAAATGTGGATTTCCAGACTTGCCAATTCAGGGTAAGATCAGCTGCAAAAGCCAGAGTGGCTGTCGTGGTTTACCCCCAGCCGGCCACTGAGCACCACGCAGCCGCTCGCTCGCTCCCCCCGGGTGGGATGGGGGAGAGAATCAGAAGAGTAAAAGTGAGAAAACTCGTGGGTTGAGATAAAGACAGTTTAATAGCGAAAGCAAAAGCCGCGCACGCAAGCAAGACAAAACAAGGAATTCATTCACCACTTCCCATGGGCAGGCAGGTGTTCAGCCATCCCCAGGAAAGCAGGGCTCCATCACGCGTAACGGTTACTTGGGAAGACAAACGCCATCACTCCGACCGTCCCCCCCTCCTTCTTCTTCGCCCAGCCTTATATGCTGAGCATGACGTCATATGGTATGGAATAGCCCATTGGCCAGCTGGGCCAGCCGTCCCGGCCACACTCCCTCCCAGCCCCCCGCGCACCTGGCAGGGCACGGGAAGATGAAAAGTCCTTGACTAGCGTAAACATTACTTAGCAACAACTAAAACATCAGTGTGTTATCAACACTATTCTCATACTACATCCAAAACACAGCACTATACCAGTTAATAGGAAGAAAATCAACTCCATCCCAGACAAAACCAGGACAGTGGCTTTTTCTGGGTCTCCCACCCTCAGCAGTGAGGGCTGCGTAAGAAAGGCTTACAAGTCTGCGAATGGGGCTGGAGTTGGAGTAGAAATGTGCTATCTTGGGTGAGGAAGTTCTGCAGCCTTAGCAGGCACAAAATGTAGCAAAAACTTATTTTAGTGAGTGAATTCCCCAGATGTGCCTGGGAACAAGTCGATTGACTACAAAAGATCTATTTATCCACAATCACTATTTAGAGTAAAACTGCGCTTTGAAGTTTTGAAGGTACTTTCGCAATAGAGGGGTTTGCCCTGGTGTCCTTGGCCAAAAATAGTCACTTCTCTTATTTTTGTCCTGCTAACATATGCCAGCTGGCTGCCACCCTCCATTCCTGACGCGGCTGTATTTCAGTTCTGTTGTTTATGTAAAGTTTGTGCAGTGTGATTTAGGGTCCTTTGGGATGAAATGTACTATGTAAATATAAATTTTTATTTCCAAAGCCTTTCTGTAGCCAATAAGGGCCTAATTCACCCCGCCAAGCAGGGGTTCACACCAAGAGTTGGCCAAACAGATGCGGCTCCCAGCATCTTCTGGCCCCTAGTAGGTTCAGGCTCTGGAGGAAGCTTCCTTGAGCAACTCCTGGAAATACCGCAGTGCTGCTCAGTGCCTAGCACTCGGCTTCGGTTTGGTCCGGGATTTTGAACATCCAAGTGGAAGGGTTGTTGAATACAAGGGTTTAGTTTGGCATTTTATTACATAAACTTGTGTTTGTAAACAGATTGGAATCTGTATTTGGAGTTTTGCATGTTCCTTCACACTAGGCTGTAGGATAGTTTGGATCCATCTGGTTAATTTACCAATACAGCAGAGCAGGTGATAAGGAACACGGTGGGCTACAGCCATCTAAGTGCTTCTTTTTCAACCTCATTATAAATAAAGACTGAGATTGAATTTTAGCAATCATCATGACAACTCCTTCTTTTCTGGCTCTAGGTCAGATATCCCTGTAAATGGGAATAATGTGCAAATTTACTGCTTTCACAAGCAAATCCAGCCCTGCTGAGGAATTGGGAGAAGTAAATCTGGTCCAGTGCAATTATATCTTGTCATCTATGACAAGTAGGGGCCTATCCCAGACTCTGTGCAACACATATCCACAACGCGCACTACACAATACAAAATGCAACATTTGCAACATAGCAAAGCAAATGATCTACAAGATATAGCTGCCTATTTAAATAGTGTGAATATTTATACATAGAAATTCCTGTGTCCCTTCAGCTGTAGAGGGAGTGGAAAAATAGGGGCTTTCTAATATGGCTGAAAAGGTAAAGAAAGTAAATAAAAAGGTAAAAGTAAAGGTAAAGTTTGCAAATCCAGGGTAGTAAAGTCAAGGGTGCAGGATCACACACCTACAATACCCTTCCAGCAGTTTTTAATCAGGGATATTCAATCTCCACTGAGTGCAGCAGGAAGGACATCGAACAACAAGACTTCCCTTAGTTTTTAGAAGCCCCAAAGCATAAAGCAGAGCTCATATGCCTTAACAGCAGGTGAAGTTGAAATTTCACCTGTGCCCAGCCAGCACCAGCTTCTGCCAGCCCTAGCAGAGCCTGTGACATGAAAGCCCATGCCCGTGTTTGTGAGTTGGTGAGCAGGAAAGTCCACAGCCTTCCAGCTACGCCTCCTGCAGCTGATTCAACTCAGATGAATGTCTCTGCCTCCAAGAGCAGCAGTGGGGGGCAAAAATGAAAGCGGGTATCTTTCTCCATGAGTCTCTCAGCTTTGCAATGAATTCAGTTTCCAAACGTGCAGTAGCAGCAGCACGTACTCTCGGGCTGGGCCTTTCATGTGCACTTCGTATCAGCACCGCGACCGCCAGCGCGGCAGGAAGGGGGAGCTGCCGCAAATAGATGCTGCTGAGGGTGTCCTGTCAAAATTCAAACATGAAAGGAGACTTGTGGGCATTTGTCCCCAGGCAAGAAAAATGAAGACCAGAAAGAACAGACTGACATCCATGCTATGCCTGGTATAAAATGCTGGGGGTTGCTAATTAGAGGCAGGAGATCTGCTCTGGCAGCCCGCCTTGCTTCTGGGAGCAAGTGCTGCTGAACGAACACCTCGGTCACCAGCAAAGCTCTTCGTAAGCACTGGGATGCCATTTCGGAGATCACCGGATGCCTTTCTCAGGCTACTGGGACTTCACAAAGCAGGCAGGAACACTGCACCGAGAATTAAAACCTGGAACTGCTGAATTTACAACAAGCAGCAAGACTGACCTAGACATTGAACAGGCAGAGTAGATATAATCCACATCTCCAGGCCAGAGCTGTAATCCTCCTTCGTTTATGGGATGATGCAGCCCACTCCAGCAGAGCCTGTCATCCTCCTGGAGAACAGCCTCACCCCTCATACCTGTCTGAAGGCAGAAGAGACCATCAGAGAGAAGAAGTCTTGGCAGTTGTACGTGACGTTACCCCAAGTGAGGCCTGGAGGCAGCCCAAGGCTGAGACACTGGATTTAGCTTAGAAAGTAGAGACTGCAAGGCATTATTTGGGATTAGGGTTATTTGGGATTAGGCGCTAGGCAGTAGGCATTTTGCTGACGGTGTGTGTGTGACAGCAGCAGGTGAGCGTGGGGCAGGTCCCACCAGGCACCCCACAGCCTATGAATGGCCTGACTCTTCCCACCAAGACAACGTCCTGGAGCACATCAGTTCTCTCCT
>NW_009185725.1:23403-23929 GCF_000690835.1 Fulmarus glacialis | reverse complement strand
CCAGGAGAGCTGGTGGATCCATGAAAGGTGCCATTGCACCAGGGGTCCTCGGGCCAAGGTGCAAAGGAAAGCTCAGGGTCCCTCGGAGCAAAAGGAGGGGTTCTGGCGACCTCTTTGCAAGCCAGTGTGTGTGTGCATAGGAGGAGATACACTCACACTGTCCATCTTGCCCTCCTTTACTATGCTTTTGCCTTCCAACCCCCTAATATCTCAATTCCCTACCCCCACATTCCCACC
Organism: Fulmarus glacialis; assembly: GCF_000690835.1. Classification (NCBI taxonomy): domain Eukaryota; kingdom Metazoa; phylum Chordata; class Aves; order Procellariiformes; family Procellariidae; genus Fulmarus; species Fulmarus glacialis. The sequence goes on along the minus strand of NW_009185725.1, from coordinate 23,692 downwards.
GCACATCCTGATTTCCCATGCAGGATCCCAGATCCACAACTCCTATTCTTCTACTATTCATCTCCCCTAGGACATTTCTGTCCCAGGTCCAGCTCCCTCATGCCCATCAAACCTGGATGAACCCCATCCCCACCTCCATCTGCTGTCATGTCCCACCAAAGCCCATGCGATTGCCTTTTGCGGCCTCCCTGGACCTGACTGGATTCCCACTGGGCTCCTGCAGCATGTGCTGGGAGGTGAGATCTGCTCCCTGTGTTACTCTCAACCAGCAGCACACAGGATCTCTCTT
>NW_009185725.1:18890-23384 GCF_000690835.1 Fulmarus glacialis | reverse complement strand
GGAAAGAGGGAAATAGTTTGATTTTTCAAAGGTGCCTATGACTGTTTGAGGCTACCTGAACCCAGGAAAGAAGATGGAAGTGTTCTGCACCCTTCCCCAAGTTCCTTTTTATCTCCATGCCCACTACACTTGCACCAACCTCACGGCACATTAGTTAAAAAGCAATTGCTGCAGAGGAGCTTAGGAGACTACTTTGGGCTCAAACGGACCCAGAACCAGTGAGGAGCAGGAACTGGCTGCAATGGTGATGCTCACAGACCTCCAGTACTGAGGTGCCAGTGGGCACCATGCTGGTCCTTTTGCTCTAATCAGGCACTGTGAAATGTCAACCTGGCATTAAAACAAAACAAAAAAAGTAAGCATTGATGGAACCGTGTCATATCCAGACAGAGCTGAAAGACCGTACCGCATATTATGCCCTTGCTGCTACAGAGTTTGCTGCTTCAGTCATGGTGAGCACATCACCATCACTGAAACACGGGACTGGTGCCAGCGTGACACATTTTTATCGGAAGTGCATGGAAGGGAAACATCTCTTTTGAAAAAACCTTCTTCTTCTCCCAGGAGCTCTCATAACTCACTTTTCCTCTCCAGGATCCCCTCTCCTCATTACACTCCCAATGTTTTCAGCTTTTTTTTCTTCTGATCTGGCAAAGAATAATTCATTGCCATGTTGTTATTCCCGATGCCAGAGTTAGGGCAGCAGAAGGTGCACCACAGGCTGGCAAAGGGGCTGTAGTGTGTGGTTTGCCTATCTCTGGTGTCAGCTGGGTTTGGGATGAGTTAAGGAGATAAGTTAGGGAACAAACAAGTGGGAGAGCGAATAGACCAGTCGGCAGCATGGTGAGGGTGCGTCTGCCGCTGACTCAGAGACCTAATCAATGTCTTATCGTTTCTCACGCCTTCCAGCTCCAGCACCGGAACTCCAGGAGTTCTCATCGGGGGATGAATTCCTCCTCCTCCTCATGGGCAGCATGTACTTGAGGCCTCTGCATGGGAAACACCCGTGTCTTCTCCATGTGGCAGAAATACCCAGCCAATGATTACACACACCGGGTAATGGGCAGATGCGTGTATCCTAGCCGGTTGTACCGAGATACATAACGCAGATACACTACCCCTGGCTGCAGGTGGTATCAGCAGCCTAAGGAATGATTAGATATACTTTAAAATAGAATTAAGAGACTGTAAGGGAAATGAAGCCTCAAAGGAAGAAGTTCAGACATTCTGAAGAAAATGAGCAGAGGTACTTAGGAGGACGCATATTATGTTAAAACACGAGTCCATCAGAGGCAGCTGAGTCCTGTGTCACAAAATGAAATGATCTCTTGGTGTCATTCTGCTAGAGCTATGAAGCTTCATCTGAAGATCTGTTGTGAAGGCTGGAAGTCAGGTTGTCAAAGGAGTCCTCTTATCCTGGGAAGAAAGAGACAGGATGAGCGCTACCCCAGTGCCTCGCATGTGAACCTTGTTGTCTAGAAGGGAGCTGTTACAGCAAGACTCCCTAGCACCAAGCTCAAGCGGGACCCTCTTTGGCTCCTTGGTGGAGCACATGGGCATCTCCTAAGGCTGTTTGTCTTGTCCTCCTCTTTTTCTTCAACTGCTGTCTATGGCCCTTCACTCTGGACAGGGTTATGGTGGTTGTTAGTGGTTGCTGATCATTTCAGACAGCCTTTTTTCCTCCCTCAGGGCTCCTGACCCCTCCCCATCCTGGACCTGGCTATAAATGATGTTCCTTCTTCTTGCCTTGCCCCAACTTTTGTTCTTTCTGTTCACTCTCCCTCTCCCTCATTCTCCGAAGTGCTTGGCATATGTCTTTCATCTGCCTAGAGTGGGCTCCACGGGTATGCAATGAGCACAGAAGCTAATTAGTGACTGATGCCTCAGGGTTTTAATTTGAACCTCCTGGTGCAGCCATGCCTTGAATGTAAATAAGGCACATGCTTTTGGGTGAGCATGTGGGGTCCTTTGAGAGCTCTTCAGTGGAGACCAACCTGCTGCTCAGGCCCAGGCGTGACCTCTGCAAACAACCTCTGAAATACTCAGACAACTTACTGTGCACTACTCACAAACTGTTTTGAAAATTTCCCTCAGTGCTTGAACTTGCAACAGATTCCACTAAGAACATCGGTGAGCTACTTGCAACTGCACACATGAGTGAAAATTGTGGAATTCGCTATAAATCTTCAGAGAGGGAACTGTGGGCAAATTTGGAGGAGGTGGTCAAGCTTTCAGATGGCCAACGGGCATCCATTTCTGACCCTCTTTCTGGCCCTTATTTACTAAAAGAAACTGAGTTTAAAAAAAGGGAGTAAAATCAAGGAAAAGATGCTCCTAAAGCTAAGTTATTAACATTACAAATAAAATGAGACAACAAATCAAAATCAAATAAACGCATCGAGATGATCTCAATAATCTCAACATAAAAACAGTTAATCCTTATAAACATTAAGAAAGGCTCTTTGGGAAGCAGCTGTGCCTTTGGTTACAAACATGCTAAAGTCAATTTAACATGGAAACTGGAGCTGCATAAATAGTTTAGTTTTGAGACAGTACTATCTAATGTTCATATCACAGAGCCAGTTATAAAGCTCCCGTCTTAGATTTCCGTTCTTGCAGAGTAGGTAACCCTTTCCTCCCCTCTTCAGGCAGACTAAATGACTGATTTCAACAGAACAGCTCTAAAAAACAGAATTTTGACGTGTCTTATTAACCAGAAACTATCTGGGGCAATGTTGACAGCTCTAGGGTTTTTTTTGAGCATAAAATACTTCTTCTTTATGAGCCAACATTTAATTCTAAAACGTTTTCTTCATAGTGTAGATTTTAGGGACGGACGCATGCGTGCACACAGCATGCACACAGCAACACTTTCATGACATAGTGCGAAGTCTAAGAAAGTCCAGACATTTCCTAGACATTAAACACAAACAGCAAACACTGATAAAGAAGTCACTTCCCAGAGGACTGCGCCTGGAGCTGCAGTCACGGAGGCAGCAGACGTCCTCTTGGCTCAGTGCTTCTCATGAACAGACCTTGTTTGGGTGCTGGCAGGGAGGCAGGAGGCAGGGACAACATGACCGGCAGAGTTTTGACTTCATCTCTTTAAAACGGCTGTGCTTGGAGAGACTGGAGATCCAGCCTTCTCTCAACAGGCTCATTGACCTTAAAGGTGAGATATCCCAGACTGGTCCTTAGGGTTCGTGAACTTTGCTTACTCTGTACGGTGACATCTCCCTCCCCAGCCTGCAAGCAAATCCGGTGCAAGGCCTGACTTGGAGCTACCCCAGATTTGCACTTAGCAAGTGGCAGATTTGGAAAAAGTCCCATTTACATCCACAGAATAAAAAGTATTTGGTGCCTTACAGAGCAGACATTGTACGTCTGCAAATGTTCCCCCGAGTCTTCATTCCCCTCCCTCCCCCCGTTTTTGTAAATAAAATATTGAACGCGCAAGATGTTTCCTGAAGATTTTGGCATGGTCTTATCTGGATAAAAGGTCTCATGACGACTCTGTTGCCAACTTATAGAAATTTCAACACAAAACTATCCTATAAAAATAGCTGCTTGCCAGGGTTTGTTTGTTTTCTTCCCAACCATCGTTTAACATTCACCCATCTGCAAACTCAAAAATAAATGTGTACAATTTATTACTACTGTCATCATTCTTCTCCTAAAGAAGGCAACTTATAGTCATCGTTCTATTTTGGAAATAAGCTAGAAGTCAAGCAGTTTGTCTCTTGCACTCCTTTAGGGTGGTGAAAACCTGCCAGTTATTTTTTTGCTGACTTGGCCTCCGAGCAGTGCTGGGCAATGCTGCCTGATGCTTCCACAGCTGGTACCAAAAACCTCCTGTACCCCACCAAGAACAGCATTTGCGGTATCTCTTTGGAGAAGGAGTGGCCGTGGGGTTTCTGAGGGGACCTTACTATCATCCCCCGAGGAGACTGGTCTGGCTGTGGGGCGAGGGGACAGGGAGCAGGGGTTAAGCCCCGAGAGCTTCACCCCTGGGGATGCTGCCCTGGGCAGAGCTCTCGCCTCCTCTCTCCACGCACGACCCCCCTGATGGGCACTAACAGCAGCGTCACGCCGCTCCCCATTTTGGGGGAAAAGGAAAAGTGTTGTGGTAGGGGAGAGAGAAAAGGAAGCCATCCTTCCCAGCCACCTTCCCTTCCCACTTTTCGGAGGAGCAGTGACGATAGCACCGCTCCGACGCCATCATTAGTTTATGGTAAATAGTAATAACAACACATAGTCTGTGTTCTGGACTTCTGTGCCCTTGGCCAGCCCGGTAGAAACCCTCGTCCCTCAGTCAGAGAGTTTGGAACCTGAAGGTGAACGACGGTGGGACTGGGAAGACCCACTTTTCTCTCCTCCATCGCAGACTCACTTTGTAACAAGGACAAGATGTCCAGAGCTACAGAGAAGCACCCAGTTGGCTCTTCCTTTGAAAACCTGACCCTAAACTTTCCGTGCCCGAGCTCTCTATCTCTG
>NW_009185725.1:6179-18859 GCF_000690835.1 Fulmarus glacialis | reverse complement strand
CCCTACACCACAAGAGTCCTGTTGAGAGGTGTATTCAAAACTGAGAAGCATTCAGTGATGCGGCAACCAAGTCCCTGTGATAGTAACAGGGAGCAAGATGCTGCGGGGGAGAGTCATCCTAGCATGTCCGATTGCTTTGCTAATTCTTGGTGGGACAGGACCACCATGCTGATGGAAACTGAGACCTTGCTGCTGCATTGGCTTTGCAGGGGCACAATTCTAAGGAGCCGAGGGCTTTGGCCGGGTGAAGCGAGTGGCAGGAGGTAAGCATCGCCCGGGGCTCGCAGCACCGGCAGCCCCAGCGAAGAGGAGGCAGGCCCATTGCTTCTTTGCTCCAAAGAGGAGGGGAAAGAGAAGATTGGGACCCGGTTGCCTGGTATAAACATTAAAGGGATTTTGCATGCTTATATTTTTTTTCCTCAGAGACAAATTATGCTGCTTTGGGTTGCCATGGTTTCTGGTTTCCCTGGTTACCCCTCGGTATGGGGTGGGGGATGCGGGAAGATGAGGGGAGGGAAGGAGGAGCCAATTGCAAAGATCCTGAACAAGGCAGATGACGTTGGCGGGGTTTTTTCCCCGGGAAAAAGAACAAAAAGGCAGAATGGATGTCTCTTGGCAAAGCCGGTGGCTGTGTTTTGCGCCCTTTGATGTTTTATAATTCAAAAGGGGGAAAAGACTGTGCAACAAAATTAATCATCAGTGAAAACCTACAGCCCAGTGTTTAATACTTCCTTAGACTTAGAAACAAGAGGATCAGTGGGGAAGAGAACCACGATGCCGAAGAAGAAACCACAGTGATGGGAGCACCTGGGGCCACGTGTGGGCTGGCAGGCAAGGCCAGGCTGCCTGTACCGGCTCTTACAATGGCCAGGCAGTAGAAGAGCACTGATGTGACTCCAGCTTCAGAGAGAGCAGGTCCGTGCAGCTCTCCTCCCAGCCCCATCCCACTGAGCCGCACGCAGACCATCCCCTTCCAAAAATCAAGAGGACAATAGATACAAGGAGTGCTTCCTTACACGGCCAAGTCCCCAGTCCTTAGTGAAACCCCCATGTTGTTTTCAAGCAAGCAGTCAAGCTTTGAGTAAGGACCAAACCAAGCCTGCGTGAACCCTCTTTATACAACTGCATGTTTCAGTGGTTGGAGAAGAAATCCAATCTGATCCCAGTGGCAGTGCGCCAATAATCCTCTCACCTTTCTCTTAATATCCTGTGACTTGGTGATATATGTCAGGCCATTTAAACCCCGGCAGCAGAGTTCAGGTGCCGTACCAATTATATTGAGTGGACGGGGAGACATGCTAGTTGCACGGGAAATAGGTCAGAGGAATGATTTAACTAATAAATTATATTAATGAAAAGTTCTTTAGGGAGCCATTGGGTTTATAGTTCTGCAAAGGAGAAGAGGGTCAGCAGGGGACAGGAGAAAAATGAGAGTGGGTAGTGAGAGGACCTGGCAATAGACCTGGGTAGAGCAGGGAAGAGCAATGAACGGGCGGCCGAGGAGATGGGAAACAAGATGAGTTGCGCACGTCTGCTTTCTCCGGCACAGACCCAACTGCACTGGGCACTGAAATCATCTTCACATGGCACAGAGATGCTTGGGCTAGCTCACGCCAGGAGGAAAATCACTGCCTTAACTGAGCTCTCTGCCCAGGTCAAAATAGGCAGTTTCTCGTCAAGGCTAATTAGCTGGGATAGGGTGTCTCACCAGCACAGCAATACCAACCTCCAGCCCTGGCACTAGCTCACTTAGACCTAGCCTGGGCGTCTTTACACAGCATTGCATTCATCACATAGAAGTATCTACAGGGCTGTCCAAAATCCGCTGACGTCAAGTCTTCCCGGCGCTGGGCTTTGAATCAAGCCCAAGTCTGGCGTCTAGAAATAGAGTTAGCAAAACTGAAACCATTGCCAGGAACACATAGTATCCTTGGGTTGCCTTCATTAACAGTTCAGTTTGAAATGATTCCTAAGGACTAATTTGCTGTGCTCTGATTGCTGGGGTTTGGAAGTGCAGGAGAGGGTTTCAGCAAGGGGGGAGGAAAGATCCTGCTCCTTTCTGCAGGATCCCGTGGCTGTATGTGTTGTACCTGCAGATAAATCAAGCCAAGCCACACTTTCAGATGGTACTAATGGTAATTCATTAAATGTCCTACAGGGACTGCAGGGCACTACTGGTTGTCGGGCAAAAATTACAAGGATGAGTAAACAAGGTACCTTTGGAGTCTGGTCCCTGCCTGTGATAACAGAGATAACTTCAAAGTTATGTTGTCATCACTGCAAATGAAGACCTAGAGATTTGTGACATCTAATTTTAGCTGTTTTGAAGTTAGAGGATTGTTGTCAGCCAGGGGCATAGCTCCACCTGCATCGAAGGGAGGAGGGCAGCTGGGACTGCACGCCTCGGAGGTGTCCCTCTTGGGCACCTTGCGTTGGGTGGGATGAAGCTTCTCCTGGTGATGCCTGTTTCTCTCCACCTTTTTCAGACAAAGCCCAGCCAACTGAGTTCAGTTACCTGACTTCTGAGTGGACCATGTCAGGTGTACAAGCCCCACCTGTACTGTACTGTCTGTGATGGCTGTTGGCAATGAAAACTGTGTCCCCTGTCCCTGAATGTCCCTGGGCCTGAAACCCCTCCTGGCAGCTAAGGACAAAACTGCTCCTGGTGGGAGACGGGCGTGGGATCGGCACCTGCCCACAGGGAAGGCATTTTGGCCTTCTGGTTTCTCTCTGCCATACAGCATCCAGTCCACAGAGTTTACTGCAGGTTGTGGCTGAATTCATTTAGGGCTGATGCTGAGCAAACCACAAAACAAGGCCTTTATCAGAGCATTTATTTTTGTAGTGAGATTTGAAGAAGTTTTACAGTCCTAGCAGTTTGAAAAATAATCTTCAGCATTCACGAGATGTTATAAATTGGGGCTTTTATGTATTAGAGACAGGGCAATAAATGCCAAAGGGGATTTATTGGTTATTGCTGCTCTGATAAAAGGGTCATTAAGGGTTGTAAAAGTCTAAACGATAATGGGGAGATGTTGTAAATGCTGTAAGTGAATAGAATGAAAGAACATGATCTACTCGTCAGCTGAGGTCACTTCCTAATAGTTTATAATCCTCTTCTAACCACTGAAGAGAAGCCTGGGTTTGCCCAGCCAGGCAACTGAAAATACCCGTCAGTCACTCCAGTTGGGGTACTGGGGCATCCTAACCAGCACCTTACTGACTAGCATCCTGAGGAAGCCCAAGCCTATAGAGTAAGCCTATATACCATGTCAGGACTGGTCTCTGAAAGGGCAAGTATGTAGCACAGGTGTGCATCATATGTGGGACAGCAACAAGGGCCATTCTGAGCGAGGCACTAAAATGGTCGCGTGGGAAAACAGACCTATGTGCCCCGAATCTGCAGCTGTGATGGAGACAAACCCCATCCTCCTCTTAAATGCAAAGGGAGTTTTGTCCGAAATAGACTGCCGATGACTTAGCAACACTATTTGCTTTATCTGCCCCGCACACAGTGTCTGACCAAAGAGTCCCATTAAAATTTAAATGTGAAAAAGATTTTTAAATGAATACCATCAATTCCCACAGCTTATTATAAGCAGAGCTGCTGACAGCATCTGTTATTAAGGTCTCCAGCATGTCCCATTAGGAGCCTTGTTTTCTGTTGCTTGTGATTTTGTCAAACTTGAACCAAAATTTTTCATTCCAAATCTCTGTCTCCTGTTGAATTACCATGGCAAATTTCAGGCAGATCAGCACAGCTGTGTCCAGCTGTGAGGCTAGAGGAAAAGACATCATTCCGCCTGTGTTAAAATAAGATATTGTTGACTTTATCTTTGAGGAAGCCTAATTTCTCTATACTCAGAAGTCTGTCATGGCAGCATTATTTCTTTTCGGTGATCTACTTCTTGCGATTTCATAGGAAAATTAGAGAAATCTGGTAAATTATGTTCTCTGGGAGAAAAATAAATCAGCACGTACCCAGTCGAGATGCTAGTGCATCACACCCGACTTCCTGGGGTGCTCCTGCCCAAGGTGGCCATGACTCTACCTGCAGTTACAGGTGGGATGTGCTGCCAGTCCAGTGAGGGCTGGATCCCAGAACTAAGGGGAAATGGTGATTTTAGGTCCCTAACGCGAATGCAGCCGTGAAGAAGAATGCAGAGCTGTGGGAAGTTTAGGGCCTGATTTATAGGATACAGGCAGGATAAATTGCAGGAAGGAGGAAGAGGAGGTTTACACTGGGGCAAGGAATTGCAGATGGAGATGGAGTGAATTTTGCTGGTGAGTCGGGTGGGCTTCACTGTGATAGCGCCCGAGGGAATTGCCCTTGGTTAGTTTTCCCCATTCCCCTGCGTGGGTGAAACCCTCCCCTTCCTCCCCATCAGGAGCGTTATTGCAATTGCCAGGTCAAACATCCGCAGATGGGAAATGCCTGGGACTCCCTGCACATCTTCTATTTTTCTGAGCTACCAGAAGCTCAGCGATACAATCATATGAAAAAGACCACGTAAGAATAAATAGCTCTGTTTTCAAAGCAGGGTTTGAAGAGTGTACAGTAAACATGGGCTGGGCACACTCAATACAGAGTAAACAAACTGCTCATCCTGGGCACTGGAGGAGGGGAAGACACCAGTGGGTGATCTTGTGGCTAGAGATTGTATGGCTAGAGACAAACAGTTGAGTAAGCATCCTTAATTCTGGCATTATTTAACTTTCAAGTGTTTTCCTTTGCAACCCAATGGTGTTTTCAGCTTCTGTGATACATACGATATCGTGGCACGCTGCGTATCAAGACACTGCAGACTCTCTCTGACCTAGTAAGAGAGGCACGTCGGATTTATTCCCATAACAAGACTTAGGCAGGCACACTGCAGACCTGTTCTCTGCAGGAGATGAGCTAAGGAGCTTGGCATTTCACCTGGCCTTAATTCCCCCAGTCAGCGCAGACCAGTCGAGGCTCCTTGTAGAACCTGACAGAATGCAGAAGCTCTATAGAGCCCAGCTTGGTTAGTAACTTATTTGCTCTGGCAGGTACTGCAGCACCTTGAAATATCGATTTCACACGAGTAAACTAATCTGAAGAGGATTAAAAGATTGGCTGGTATTTGGGCAAACAAGATGGATTTTTTTTTCCTAGTGGGATCTATGAGTCATCTTTTATTTGACTAGTCGGACAACTTCCAGATATTAAAATACTTCTTGAAAATATTTCTTGAAAATACTTCTAAACCCTTTACTTATTTTAATCCAAAGAGCATTGTTGTTGACTATACCTGGTTTTAAAAGCTTTTCATTTTCCAGTCAGGAGCAAGTACAATGATGCATTTTACAGCTTAACTATAAAACACAAGGAATAAAGAATTTCTAAACATCACATGAAATGAGAAGTTATTCTCTGAATTATTCGCAGAACACTTGCAAATAAGGAATTTATGTAGAGAAAATAGGGACCACTATGCATACTCAAAAGGGAAGAAGTTTATCAATGAAATAGTATGAACAACTATAACCGTAAACAACATTTTAAAAACCAGTAACAGTATCAGAGAAGGCTTCTCAGACAAATATCTTCAAGCAACCGACCAATTATGACATTACTCAGAAAAAATTGGACGGGTCCCAGCCCTGCAAAGGCCTCGGTAAATAATCAGCATCCTCAGAGAGGATAACCTCATTTCCAGGGCACCGCTGAGAACAGACAGACAAGTTGGTTTTGTTTTCCATTTCGTTTTTGTCTTCTTGTTATTGTAAATGGTATGCTGTTGTTTTGGTTTCCAGCACTGATGGTTAAGCTACTTATAAACAGCATGACTGTAACTTCACCCATGGAAATGATGGTGGATTTATTTACAAGATATTCATCTGCACTTGTGTAATTGAGTGGAGAATTCTCCTCTGACCTGCGTGTTCTCGCCGGCATTCTTCCTGTTTGCTTGTTTTTAATTACTTCCAATATGCATACTAATGCTCTTAATAACTTTGCTCATGAAATCTACATCTGCAGTGGGCTTTTAATTTACAGCTTGAATGTTATTGTTGTCATTTTCTTCTTTCCACTAACAAAGCAGCTACTGATGCTTCAGATGTGATCAGAGGATTTAAACATCCCTTCGGTGTGCAATGGGATGCTCGCTGCTTTACCAGTGCCTTTCCTGCAGTGAGCCAGGAACACACATGGGACAACCCCGCACTTGCACCGGTCAGTACATCACCTGCTGACAAGCCCTGAGCACCCTTCTCCACAAAGCCGAGGCGGGCCCTGAATTAAGGTTACTATCTGCTGAAGCACACTGCAAAAGGAAAATAAGGAGCCTTGTTCTAATGCATATTCTCTTAATCGGTTCTGCTTCTTGACTTCTGCATCCTTCTTTCCCTTTTCCCCAGTTAAAACAACCTCGCAGCCTTCATGGAAAGCAACCTCTACCCCAAATCCTGACTGTGGTTGTTGTTCCTTTGCTTACTCATGCGGCAGTACGGGTTTCATAAATTACAGCGTAGCAAGGAGCCTCCCATGCACTAACAAACCTCACATCAGGAGATTAACTCAGAAGTCATGAGAGTAATATATTGGGGATACATTTGCCTTCATGTTTTTGAGTCTTTCCAGGTTTCTATCTAATCATGAAAGTTGGGAATTTGCTTTTTAAAAAAAGAAAAAAACAAAGCAAAACAGAAAGATAACTGAGATTCTCCCCCAGGCACATGACTTCTGGAATGTGAGTTAAAAGCAAAACATAAAACAAGTATAAAGCTTTAGAAGTCACGAGAAGCAGAACCACTGCTAAGACTAATTTGTACGTGGCATTTATTGTGTTACACAAGTAAATATACTCTGAGGTCACATAGCAAATGATGATTGTGAGAGATGATCTACACTGTAAAAAGTTCTAGGTTTGGTCCAGATTTTTAAACGTAAACTAAATCATTTTCTGAGAAACTATGTTTAATATACATGTGCTTTAAAAGCTCTTTAACTCCGGGGTACTATGTAGAGTAAATAAAAAAATCAAACTCTGTATTTACATACAGTAAATGTGCACAGTGATGTGTTTTGAAAAGGACTAGAGTTAATAATGCATGAAGGGTGCCACAGGTGGAGGTGGAAGTATTGGCCTCTGGTTGCTGAAAACTTTTGAGATGCAAAGGGAGTCACACAGATTTAACTGTTAGCTTTCCTCGGAGGTTTTTCTGGGATTTGTTGGTGAAGTTGTGACTCACCTTATTTTTAGTGGAAAATACCAAAAAAAAAAGGTTTTCTGGAAAAAAATGAAAGAAGGGTTTCAAATGAAACAAGTATTAGCTTAAAGAAAAGAAAAATTATATTAAAAATATACAAATTTACATTTATTTACATTCTATATTAATTTAAAAATATATTGTAATAAAGCATAATTAATATCTTAAAAATAAACTTCTGAGAAGATGTTAGTAGAAGTTTTGTGGACTTCTTTATTAGTGACATACTAGACAATCCACAGGGTAAAATCTCCTTTTTCTCCTCTGTTCATCCTATGTATCCGTTACCTTCAATCTGTACTTCTTGGTGTTAAGCCTTTTTCCCTCTTTCTAAGCCCCACAGTTGTGCCGTTGGGGCACGATTCATCTCATGCACCTCCAGCTCTCAGCATGGCTACGGCAATAGTCCGGACTCCAGCGACGGGCACTTGCCGGGTGTGATTCCTCACACCTCTCCCAGCCAGCCCTCTCAGGATGGGAAAAATAGCCCCCAGGAGGTGTCTCTCTCCATTAGCTCAGCTGGAGCTGGGATGATGAGCTGGAGCAGCATGCTAGGCATTCAGATGGCTCAAGATAGGGGAGAAGAATTGCACCCCTTTTCCCAGGATTACATATCCCGGGAGGAAAAGGAGGAACCAGAACAACCAAAGAAGAAATCTGATTCCACTGGGAGCTGCTTATGAAAAGCATTCAATCCAAGCTCTAAAAAGGGGGCAGAAATATTCCTTTGTGTCTCACTTTAAGTGGCCCATATTTATAAAGCAGCGTAAAAGTGAAGGGGTCTGCTCCGCTCCTGAGAGCAGAGCTTCCACGGGAAACACTTTTTGTGATCACTGCCACGGGGCATTGCATCAGGTACGACAAGAGCCATTAAATCAATAAATCATTACGAAACTGAAGGCTGGTGCTATCGGGAATAAACAGAAAAGAGCACAAGACTGGCTGAATTCTGCACTGATCAGCTTAATACAAATTAAGTGGCGATTTGAGGGCTAACGAGGATTCAACGAAGGTCAAAGTTCTCCCACAAAGGTTGGCATCAGATGGGGCATGGCGTTTGCTAGGTGGGAAAGGCTGCCCTGTCCTTCTCCACCCTGAACCTGTTTGGGGGTAAATACATTAAGTCAACGTCCCAAATGGCTTCAGTATTTCAGACTACTACTTTGACCCTCAACTCCGTCTTTCTTGAAGCCTTGTTTATCAGTGCTAACGACCTATTTCACGGGGCAAGTCTTCATCTTGGCTGATATACTGTGTTCCCAAAGGCTGATGAAACAAGGGTCGCAAATGTCTTGTGACAAATCTCTTCCATCCTCTCTAATTCCCATGTGAAATCAACTTGCATGTATCCTAGGTTATATACTGCCAAGCAAGGAGACGGTGTCTTGGCACAATCACGTTTAAATCCCCCAGGTGCAGGGAAGGAGAAACAAAGATTCATTACAGTAATAAAGTTTCAGCCTTCTAGGGATGAGGTCAAATGAGAGCAGCAGAGCGCTGGCAAACAGAAGAGCAGCATCTTATGTACATGTGAGCTATAAATAAGCCTTGCGACACGTGTCTGTTCAGCAGGGTCCATTGAGGGAAAATATCCATCTCATCACTGAACATTTCACAGGGCAAGAAATGTTCATTGGTCAGTGCCATAGAAGTAGGATTTTTTTTTTTATCTATCTGAATTTGCTTTCTTGGCTTATTTACCTTTGAACCTGGCCAGCAAGTTATGAGTCCTGACAATTTCTGTATGTCTAATCCAATGGAAAAATGCTATGTACTATTGGTGAGCTTAACAATTTTGTATTTACCGAGAATCCTTTCTTTGTAATGATGGAAATCCAGTATTTAGGGTAGAAACTGCTCAGTGCAATCGAGTCTGGAAACTGCAAGACTGCGTGCCAGAATGCTGCCCACTTCTTTGGAGTCATTGAAAACTCGCATTCGTATTAATATGATTACACTACCACGTATTAGTATGCTTTTGTTACAAAATGACAAAGCAAACTGAAAAGTACAACTAATATCTAGGTTGCAACATGTTGCCATAACATTTCCGAGAAACAGGGGCCTCCTGGGAGCGGTGTAGGTGGCGTTCGCTCACCTCGGAGCCCCAACGTCTCTATCAAATTGCATTTCCCTGCCACTGCGCATGCCAGAGCCTGCCTTAATTAGGCTCGGCTCTCATAAGACCCTGCACTCCCTCCACTGCTCCCTATTGAGGCCACGAATGGCAGCCAGAATCTCCCAGGACTGGTCCCATCAGCCTCTTGCCCCTCCATTCAGTTCGGCGGAGTTACGTGACATAGGTGTTAGCTTGGATTTAGTTCGGTACTCCTCCAAATGCCAACTGTAGAAAACAGGGGTGAGGAGGAGGAGGGAAGAAAACTCCGCAAGCAAATGTAATACCAGCAGGCCGATACTTCCATTAACCTTTCTCAGGAAAGGTAGGAACACTCATTTTCTAGCAGTCTATCAGTTTTCTCTCCATTTACATACGTACTCTTTGCCCTGGCCATAAAGTGTCTAAACGAAAATTTATTGCAGGGGACTGGCTATTGATTTGCAGCCCTGCACATCTGGAAGACATGAACCAAAAAAAATGTCCATTCTTTGAACTAATGAAAATTTAAACTCTAGCATATCAGAAATTGTTTCAGGATAAAATTAACTGACATTTTGAATACTCACCATCTACACTTGGTTTTAATTTATAGTCAAATGCTCTTTACAAAACTCACCAGAGAAGTTTCGGTGGTATTTGTGGGACTATTTGAATTCAGTGAAGCCACATTGGGCCTTTACAGCGATTAATTATACCCTCCTGAAGTATACTGCAGGAAAGGGTTTCGTGATTGCTGCTTCTCAGGGTCCCTGATGTCAATGGGATGGATACCATAGTCTCTCTTGAGACTATCCGTAATATTTTCTGTGAATGAAATGAGCTAGTCCATGACCAAGCAATTCAAGTAAACTTTCTCTCCGGGAGGGAATCCAGGTTTCCCCCTTTGTCTCTTTGTGTTTCGTTACTTTGCACCTCTGCCAAAAATGACGAGTTCAAGGACTAAGCCTAAATTTCCTCTCAGTTCCTGTCCAAGTCGTTGCAGTTGGCATCCCGACTCACTGAAGAGGAAGGTGTTATCTGCCTCCGTCAACAAACACCATTCTCTTTGCAATTCCTAGGGCAGGACCAAACTCTTCACCTGTAAGGTCAGAGTTACGTAAAGCTGGGAAGGATATTTAACAAATGACTTTAACATGATGTACACAGGAAAAAGTAGCGCAGCCAACTAAGCTCAACCACAAAGCCTGGTTTCCCCAGATTTCCTCACAGAAACCATATTAACATTTGGCACTTTCACTAGCAATATGCACCAACATGTTGAATGTTTGCTCATCTGGACTCTCATAAATCAGTCTCTTCATAAATTGCTCATTAATGATAGATCTCCCATCCACCTACCATGCAGGCTGTCTGTTTTACCCATGCAGAAAGCACTTGCATCATCAGCTCAAAAACGCCCAGAAAGATTTACAAGGAAGCAAAGAATCTGCTTTTGTTTTGAGATGACTGTATTTAGATCAAATGTCAAGTTTAGCCACTTCTTGCTTGAAGCAAACCCATAGCTTTCCTTCCCTCCCTCCACCTGCCAATGTATATTTGCTTCTCGTGTAAGCATTTTGCAATGAGGTATTAAATAACAGCCACTAATAACACTGGTAATAATACCACTGGTAATAAATATCTTGCACTAATATAGCACCTTTCCTCTGGGGATCACACTAGGCTTTAAAAAATCAGTGTGGGCATCTCCTCCAGAGCTTCCATTTGAATGGAATAAGCTGAGATCCCTGCCTAGCCAGCTCCTCTCCCTCATGGCCTTGCTCCCTGAGCCCCCCTCTCCATCTAAGCACATTCGTTCTTCATCCAGAGCTAGCTGAATGAGCTGTCGGAGGTACCAGAAGTGGTACAACTACTTTTGCTGGAAGCAGAGCACAAATTCAAGTGAGGCGAGCGTTGCAGCAACACAGCTGTGCTGCTTTCTGCACCCAAGGTTTGACCAACTTTCTGCATATCAGACGGTGGGACTGTTTGAGAAGAAATATGCAACTGCAAAAATGAGTCCAAGGTAAGTGGCATAAGGATGGGGAGACTTCAGATGGAGGAGGAATAAAAAAGCCAAATCATGGCTCGTATGCTTAGGTTTGTTACCCCAGCTAATAGAAACGCATCTGTCAGGAAGAGGAAGAGTCGGTCTGCAAACAAGCTAGCGATATTCTAGTAATGTCGTGAGCTTCGACACGTGGGGTAAATCATTCCTCTTCTTCAGAAGACCCAGTTTTATCACTCGATCAATCTCTCATCTTCATTAATTACTATTGAAATTGCAGGCAGTAATCCATTTACTGTAGAACAAGCAGGAAACAAAGTATTCAAAGTATGATGAATCAGTGCTCTAACTAGCCCAAACACGACAGGCAAAGCTTGCTGCCGTCACTGGTGATTCCCCAAGAAAAGCATTTATGTAACTGTATAGTTATGCATAATTATACAGTCATGCATGTCCTGCTTACGTGTTAGGTCTGTTTGTTCCATGCTTTCTTCATAATGCCCCATGTCTCATAAAAGTAGTTATACGGACTGATGTTGGTGCCAGTAAAAGTAATAATTTCAAATGCGGCAGTTTAATTCAGAAAACTCCAGGCTTGGGGAGCATCGGTTCTGTGAATGAAGTCAAAGCCCAGCAACGCTGACCAGGAACAGGGAACAGAACCACCCTTCCTAGAGGAATCACACCTCTCCGTAACAAACTGCCTGCCTTATGTTTGCTCCTCGGAAAATTGCAGCTGGGGTTTTCAGAGCTGCCTGGGAGTTGAAAATCCGCATCCCAGATGGAAGTTGCACCCTACATTAAGAGCAACATATAATCCCATCCACTTCTTTTCCTGCTGTCTAGGAAATCCTAGCAGACAACAAACTGTTCAGTAGCTTCATAATAGCTAATCTGCCTGGTTGGAGCATGTTTTGCCCGTGATGGAGTCTGTTTTTACTCACTCCACTGAAAAGCAGCACCAGCTGCAGAGAGCTGCTTGAGTCCAAGACATTTTAATAACACTGGACACAACTCTTGAGGAGGGATCTAGTGTCTGCTTAGTGTTAGGGCTATGGGTTGTATTCCTGATTTATAATCAAGCATCAGGCCAAACTCCTTTCTGCTTAAAGTTGGAAACCCACCAAAAGCAAATATTGCCCTTCCTTCTGCCAGCCGTAACATGGCTGGGCAAGAACATGGGGCTAAGGGTGGGAGTTGCTGTGCTGGGATGTGGAGACGTGCCCGACTAGTGCATTTAGTAAGACACTAAGGCACAAATACATTAAAGATCGCATTGCACCACTTCTCTGAAAAATACTTATATAAAAAAAGGCCAGCACGATATTCCAAGAG
>NW_009185725.1:0-6134 GCF_000690835.1 Fulmarus glacialis | reverse complement strand
ACACTTCAGTGACTTCCAGTCATGCTAGCCCTGCCCTGCAGGGACAAGACAGTGCCTGGGAAGTGACCTGGATTCTAGCGCTTGTTTTGCACCAGCTGAAGTGTTTGCTACGCCCTCATCCTCAGCACCTGTGCAATGCCACCAACTGCACTGTCATCGCACAAGTGTCACCGGGGATGCCACTGGGAGCCGGGGAGGCTGCGCTGCTCACGGCCAAGCAGCTGATTAAGGGCAATGATGCTGCACGGGGAGGCAAGGGGCCAGGCTGCCTTTCCGTGTTGGCAGGGCAGGCTGTGGCGGGGAGCAGCACCTTCTTCCTCAGAAATGCAGCCCCAACAGCCAGGCTGCAGAGACAAGAGAGCTTCCAGGCTCCGAAATCTGCAGGGGATGGTTAAAAAAACCAAAGGCCGTCAAACCCAAGGGAAGGGAGACAGGGGGAGAATACAGCTTTGACCAACCGTAGAAAAACAAACACAGCCCTGACCTGGCAGAAGTGATAGTGAAATCAGAGACAGGAGCTGCAAGGAATGTCGTCATAAGCAATAAAAAAACAAATTGTGGTTTAGTAAGAGCTGACCGATGTCCTAGGTGGCAAAGCATGAGTCAAAGGAAGTGCTGAGCTGTGAGTCATCCACCTCAAAGAGCTTTATCCTTGGATAAAAGTCAAAGAGACAGCTCAGGGAGAAAAAAGGAGTGCAGGAAAGAAGAGAGGCAATGGCAGAGCACCGGGCCTCCTCGCAGAGCAGAGGCCAAGCAGAGGGCAAGGCTGCTATCGGCCAGTTACACTCTCTTACAGCTATTTCTGGCCGGGCACATAATATGCTGCGTGTTTTACAAATACAAAGGTCAGGCTCCTGCCCTGGGGAACTTTGTCTACAGCACGAACAACTTGAGCAAGAGTAGAAAGAGGCAAATGGTAGAGAAAGCAAGTCACATCACTAAGGGTGGGTGCGTGTGTTTAAACAAACAAAGAAACAACCAACCAAATAAAATACCAAGTTTTTTCTCCTGTAGTCTTTTTACCATGACTTTATTACTGATACAGTGCTCTGCTGGCACTTGGGCTGGAGGAGCAATACGGCAATTAGCCAGCTGACGTGGCTTGGTCTTATGAAGAAAGATGAAAAGCGAGAAACTAATACAGAAAATTACAGGTCAGATAAAGGCAACTGTGATAAGGATCAATGCATTTTTGGAGGGTGAAAACAGAAAGAAGAGTGAGGAATTATTTAAGGTGGTACAAAAAAGGGATGGAGAAGATGACGGGATTGTTAGAGGGAAGTAGAAAAGAAAGTGGACAGGATGAGAGGCTGTACAGCATCACGCAAATCTAAACACAGGTTGATTTATGAGTTAGTTCTAGATTACAGGGAAGCATCAGGAGTGACGGGAAGAAGTAAAGAAAATGAACGTGCAGGATCTCATGCTGCTTCAAGGACAGTATTGGAAAATGCATCACTGAAGACATGGTAAACACAAGAGGCAGGGTAGAAGACAAAAGAGAAGAGGAAGGTGGTCGTGGTAATGACATCAGTAGTGTCTTCTGTTTCGATGGGAGCTGCTAAAAGGGATAAAAAACATTACAAAGGCCCCCAGGAGAAATCAAAACATAGATTTACCACGAGAGGATTGCAGCAAAGAGAGAACAGAGCCAAAGCATGTTTCCATGTCCACAACTCAGTTTCAGTGCACAAATCTAAATCAGCTCCATTGATTTAATGGATATTAACTGAGTTTTACAATGAAGCAGGTGACAATAGAACCTGACTCATTCATATCCTGGGCAAGGCAGGCAGGAGCTGAAGCGATCAAAAGCGCTGGAAGCTGTGCTGAGATGAAGTTGGAAGAGAATTAAATAGGTGGAAAAATCCCAGAGGTTCTATATGGTTCTATACGGTTTGTGTAGTTTAATTTTCTGACTTCTTAGGTCCAATTTTAAGTAATGCTTCCATATTGCCATTATCCCCCAACATCCCCTGACTTATTTCCTTGCATTCCCCATACCAGGTGGGAGAGCACAGTGCAAAACTTTGGTCCCACAAACACTTATGCAGGCAATATTTTTTACATGCTGGTAGAACATATATAGTTTTGGGGAGGGAAAGGCCTGAAATAATTAAAATAAGCAAAACCTTGGGATACAGATAATCCAGATCCGTAAGTTAGAAGCCAGAAAATTAACCCCACAAAAGGCTGAAATTAAAAGAATGGGTGAAATATCTGCAGTCGTTACCTGATTATTGAAACTAAACTTCACAAAAAAAATTAGGCATGGGATCTTTAACAGACAAAAAAAAAAACTTGGTTTATTTACAAAATAAACAAGTACACATTCTTTACTTTTGAGTAATGACAAATATGCCCAGTATTAATGCTTTATACTAAGGTACATCTGTGTCTGTTTGCCTCCCGACATCTATAAAAGAGAGAAAGAAGGATTGTTAAACTAGAAAGCATCAATATCGTGGACTTGTAAACAAAAAGGAAAGTTATGTCTGTAGGGCTTAGAAATAATACAGAACGCATGCCATCATGGAGATACATGATGCATGTTTGTACAGAGAAAGCTTGGAAAAAGAACACAACATCCCCATATTTATTCATTATAATGTATTACAGCACGATGTTTAGGGCACATTGTAAGATGCCAAATGAAATAACTTTCATACAGTATTAGCTACAAGAGCATTTTGGAAGATTGAAGCGCAGCAGTAATAACATTTTCAACATTACTCTAAAAATTATTTCAGCAAATTCGTTCTGAGAGAAAGAAACTTGAATGAAAGATGATTTTTGGTTCTCCCACCTTCAAATACGCAATTTTTCCATGGAAGACCTTGGAAAAAAATGAAAACCAAGTGAGCAGGCTGGATTTCTCACTTCTCTGCTATCTGCACTGTGGTGCATGTAAATAACTTGATGTGCATTTATAGTTCTACTGAATTCAAGGTGTGGGATGATCCACATGCTGAAGCGTCAGTAGAAAACTGGAGTTGCACAAGAAACTTAACAAGGTACAGTATGAAACAGCAGGTACAAAGAAGGCTTAAGAAAAACAGAATTTAGAGCATAACTGAGCAGTCATTTGTTTTATTCCTGTCCATGTATTGATGGTCTGAGTACAAATATTTGAAACAATTATTGTTGTTTTGATTGCAATGATTATTTGTGCTTATTCTGGTAACTTACAACAGAATCGAGTTATGAAAAAAATAAACCAGATCAAAACCAATTACATTAAAAATGCAATGGATAATTTATGGATCATTAAAAAACATAAGCAACTCTTTTAACTATCCAATAAATCAACAATTGCAGAAGTATTTTAGATTTTATTAAAAAATCCAGGGAACTTATAAATCTCATTTTACGCTCCAATAGGACACACAAATTGGTTTAGTTTTTCCTTGCAGCTGCTAGACAAGTAACCAAATCAGTTTTCCAGCAGTTGATCAGCCATTGGCCCAACTGCATGTCAGAAGGCATGTCAGAAGACATGCAGTCCCCAAGGGGTGATTTCCACAAACCTCTTCGATAGCTCCTCCAATGGTTTGCTTCTGAGAGGTTTAAATAAGCCCAGCCTCTCTGCTCAGTGATGCACTCCTGCAGCGGACAGGGCCGGCTCCCAAGAGCTGCCAGGGTCACAGCCTCCCGACCCAAAATCGAGCCCAGGCAGCGCAGCCCTCGGCAGATCGTGCCTGGGGAACTCCCTCCACACACACACACGCAGACAGCACAGATCCTGGCTACCTCTCAGTTATTTCACTCTGGTTATTTCTAAACTATTACTCAGCAAATGTCCGTGTGTCTTCAGCAATCTTTCAATATTTGGTCAATACCATTCTGCTCCCAGAGACGATGATCCTAGTCTGACAGTTCATGTTCAGGGCAAGATTCCCTCAAAGGGTGGCAGAATTTAGTCCAGAGCACTTACGCAGGGAGCGATGTCTGCACCCTGGTAGTGAACCTCAGTGCACCTCTGCACACATGCCCCAAATCATTAGAAAGAGATCCCCAACCTTTGACATTACAGATCTGACCTAAGACAGAGAAAAATCTAAGATGATTTAGCTAAGCATCGGATCTTGCCCCAGCCCTCCAGCTTTTGCTAGACTATCTCTGCCAAGACCATGGTTCTATAGACTCTGGAGCTTCTCAGCATACTTTTAATGCATGGGGCCATACACACCACCTATTAAAGAACTCACCCTCACCATCTGATGATGAGTGGTGGAAAATCCCACACGGAAGGCTAGCCTGTAGTACAGCTGTGATCTGTTGAATGGCTGCCTGCCAACCCAGGCCCAGTCCATCCCCTAGAGCTGTAGCAAAACATTGGGAAGGAGACAACACGCTGCTTGGGAGCACCTTTCCCCCTGGGCTGGGCCCTGCACTAGCTGTCTTGATCTTCTCTCTGCACAGCAGGTTTGGGCAAGGCTTGAGGGTCCTCCCCAGCCCTCCCTGGGGCTGTGGCCGGACACCAAAACACAAATTCCCTCCATGGTCCAAGCAGCCCCCTCAGCCCTGAGCTGGTGCCCACCACAGAGATCTGCAAGTGGATTTGGGGCATGGCAGCTTAAGAACTTCTGTCTTTGACAATCCCAACCCAAGAATCAAGGGTGGCTGCAGTGGCAAATCCAATCAGTATCAGCAAGACTCTTTCTTAGAGGGATCTCCTAACGTGTGTCCCCAGGCAGTAGTCAGAGAAGGCGCCAGCCTTTGCCCTGGCCTGGCATCCCACGTGCAGCATAGAAGTAGCTTATGTTGCCATAGCTGCAAAATCAGGGGATTGTCATACTGCAACAAACCCAGCTCCATGTATATAATCAGCTCAGCTTATTGTCATGGTCAGAACTCGGGACTTTCACCACCAAAAATCCAAGCTGCTACTGCTTTGGGGTGAAATATGCTCTTCCTCGCAGCATCAGTACTTTTGAATTGGTGCAGCCAAACCCTGTGCTTCAGAGACTCCCCAAAATGACAAGGTCTTGACTGGGGGAGCCCGTAAGGACTCCTGCAATGAACAGTGTAGGAGATGGGTGTCATTGTAGCCATGTCATCCCATTCTTTGCGTCTCTTCCTTGGACCCCCATCTGTTGTCATTTCAAGCATAAACAACGTATCTTGCGTCTCTTCCTTGGACCCCCATCTGTTCTCATTTCAAGCATAAACAAGGTATGTTCATCTTAAAGATCCCTCATCACCAGTCCCGTCCTCCTAACTTAGCTACTATCTCCACTTGCATCCATCCGTGAACATGCTGGCTTCCCCAGCTCTTTTGTTAAGTTACAGAAAACACTTTTCCATGCTATCCTTTACACTCTGAAGGCATGCCCAGCTCACATTCACAAAATTACCCCATCCCTCCAAATCCTTATTTTGCCAGGGTGCCAACAATAACCACGATAATCATTAAGTGGCTGGTATGCTGAAATGCCCACCTATTCCACTGCTTAAGGATGTTTCATCTCTTCCTTAGGCTCTTTCACTGGCCTCCCTTTATCCAAACACAGCCCATTTTCCCAAAAGCAGGGAAAGCTGCAACTTCATTGGGGGTGGGGGCATCCTTTTGTCCTGCATTTGTACAGCCTCTGTGACAGCAGAGTGCTGGTACCATGCGCCGGTAGTTCATCATGATGCAAAAAGGAGCCCAAAGCAGGCATGAACCCAAGGCTCAACCAACCACATCTCTCACCAGGCCCTTGCAGCTGGCCCAGAGTTTTGACCATCAAGCTTGGACTCTCCAGATAACGCTGTGCAGCTGAATTTGGCAGCTAAAAACCTGTGCTGGGCACGGAAGGCAAAGCTCTGATGTTACAGCCTGAGTGGGGTGCCAGGAGAGAGACCTCCCCTCCCGGGGAGGGGGGGGAAGCTCTTCGCAGAGGACAGGTGGGGTGCCCTCAGGAGCGGCACCCACAGGAGATGCTCTGATTAGGGCCCCGCGGCCTGGGTGGGCCCCTCTGAAGGGGCACGATCTTTCTAGAGCCGGGCTGGCAGGCGGGGGCGGCAGGGAACTGCACTTCACTGCCCGTGTGGTGTTGCTTTTGAAGGCTGCAAGGCGGGGCGGGCTGACAGCAGGCCGGGGCTTCGCGCCTTCCGAGCGGGCCGCTGCCGGCTGCAGTGAGAGACCCTCT
>NW_009185724.1:75922-99707 GCF_000690835.1 Fulmarus glacialis | reverse complement strand
AACCTTTATGATTCTATGATTCTGTGATTGATGATTAGGGCGGTAATTTGCCCTCGTGCTAGGGAATATTCTCACTTCCAGCTGATTTCCTACGGACTTCCACACTGCCTTCCTCTAGAGCAAGGGACCACTTTTCAGTACCACAGCCCCACACAGAGAGGAGACCACCAATGAGCCCATCTCCTGGCTCTGGGATCTAACCAAATTCTTGCAGGCTCCATGGAGCGGGTTGCTTCGCATGGGGACAGGTTGCTGTCGTGGTTTAACCTGGCAGGCAGCCAAATACCACGCAGCCGCTCACTCACTCACTCCCCCCCGCAGTGGGACGGGGAGAGAATCGGAAGGGTAAGAGTGAGAAAAACTCATGAGTTGAGATAAAGACAGTTTAATAAAACAGAAAAGGGAGAATAATAATGATAATGATAAAATATACAAAATAAATGATGCACAGTGCAATTGCTCACCACCCGCGCTGACCGATAACCAGGTAGCGATCGGTACTTCCTGGATCACGCCTACCATTCATATACTGAGCATGATGTCACATGGTATGGAATACCCCATTAGCCAGCTGAGCTGGCTGTCCTGATTATGTTCCCTCCCATCTTGTGTACCTAGCTCAGTCAGTAGGCATGGGAGCTGTCCTTGGACTAGGAGGGCACTTAGCAACAACTGAAAACATCAGTGTGTTATCAACATTCTCCTCATACTAAATCCAAAACACAGCACTAGGAAGAAATTTAACCCTATCCCAGCCAAATCCAGGACAGTTGCCATTCAGCAGTTTCTGACCCATGGAGGAGCAGCTCCTCATCATCTTCTTTTTTTTTCCCCCTTTCTTCCCTCCTCACGCTTACGCAGTAGCATCCTATTTTTGGTATTCAGCCACCCCAGTGGTTTTCACCATGAGCTTTCCCAGAAAAGGTGTGGTCCATCTGAGTTGGATTTTGGATACTAAGGTGTGATTGTCATAATTACCCTCTGACTTCCATCCTTGAATGAGATGAAAATGCTGCCCCAAAAGGGAAGCTGTGATTTTTGCAGCTAAATCAGTAAAAAAACGAGTAAACTGAGAGATGATTCTTCAACTGCAGAAGGCGACTGGCTCCGGGGCAGAAAAGCACACGGTCTGAATGGGGAATGCAGATCAGGCAACTCCTGTCTATCCAAGGTAGATCCTCTGGTGAGGCTGACATTAAAAATTCTGACTCAAATGCAGGAAACATGGAGTTAAGGAGGTGAATTATTGATGGAGCGCAAGTATTGCCGTATCTGACAGATGGAGATTGTCTGAGAACATTTTGCAGAGTGGCATCTGCACCGTGTCTGATTGGCGTCCCTGAACTTTCGCACATCAGATGTAGAATATCAACACACAAACTCTGATGTAGCAATTAAATCTGTCCTGTAATGAACCTGGGCTTCGTAGCCAAGAGAAATCCATACGCTCAGGTAAAGACCAAAAACCTCAATTCTTGTATTTTAAGAAGATACTAAAATAATTACACCCAGACCACTGCGTTTGAATATTCACATGTGATGTCAACATGCAGATATGTATCGCTTTCAGGAAATGGTCTGCAGCATGTAATCTCTTACAGGGATTTTATTGAAGACTGTGAAGCTTGCCTTGTATTTTACAATTTGTATTCCAGATCTAAGATCAAATAATATAGAAAAGATATAAAATTCAGATGACATCTCACATCACCTAAGTGCATTAACATCTAAAGCTGAAGTCAGTCTCTCAAGTGCATACAGAAATCATATATCCGATATGTAGTCCACGTTGTCACGTGTGCAAAAACAAAGAGAAGATGAAAAGAGGTGCAAATAATATCAAGTTTTATGCTTTCATGAAGAACAGCTTGTATTATGAAGAAGCAATATGTAAAATATGTCTTTTTTAATAAGATTCAGTGCCTTCGTATTCCAGGTTGTTTTCTTAAGCCCAACGCAACTTCGTAAATGATTGTAATTTTTTGCCATCTGTTAGCTGTTTGGTGCGCTGTGTAAAATTCATTCTTCCTTCACTTGTAGCACGCAAATGTGCAGATTCTAAGAATCATCAGGAAAATGTGCTTTTTGTCCCTGGAAGAGGTTCGAAGGTGGACACCAGCAGGGAAGCTGGGAGGTTAGTTAGTGAGCATCAGCCTGGGGATGGCTGTTACTGGGTTGTAGCCATCCGTTGCACACACAAAGGACTTCACTCTGACCCCTTAATCTCAGTGGACTTCCATTTTCTCAACCGCAAAGCAGCCTTTTGAGAAAACGGAAAAATTCCATACATGGTGTCTCTAAAGTGCCTTGAGATGTACAAATGGGAATTGAAAGAGGAGGTTAATAAATTAATACAAAAACCTACAGGTTCAGTTCCCACAGCAGAGTTCTTGTTGATAGTCTGGAGGTTTTGTACAGTTAGAGGATGCAATTCTGGAATGAGATAAAAATAGCAGTTCAGTGCAGTTTCTCTGCTTTTCATGGCTATGAACCACTCCATCAGTTTAGAAGTGCTGGGATTCTCTTCTCACTCCGTAGGGACCAACTTTGTTTCCAAGGAGCCACTGTCGCACTGCAGCGGGGTCTGTCTGGGGTTTGCAGCCTGTCCGTAAGGAGTGGCGAGCAAAGGGATGCATCTCTGAGATACTCCATCAGTAAGACAAGCAGACGTGGTTTTTCCAAGCAATGGAGAATGGAGATAGAAACCACATCTATGGCTGTGGGTCTTACCCTGCGCTGACGTTGCCTTGATAATGTTTTCATTTTAAATGCTAAGGGTTTGTGCTGTCTGGCAAAAAATATTGTAGCGCAGATCTTTTGGCTCAAGAAGTTGAGATCATTGGAGCTAAAATTTCACCAAGAATGGCCAGAAGAGGCCACAGTTGTACTGCACACAGCAGTGTCAGTACTTGCTCTGGTTTAGGTGAATGGTCTTTCAGGAGCGGTATTTTTCAAAAGGAGCTACTAAAAATGGCCTTCTTGCTTTGCCTACTACAACAATACCTTAGAGAGGCAATGGCTTCCCTCTGTAAATACTTCTTTTGCCCTAAGTACATTAGAGAGGGAAAAGCAATTTCTACTTGAAATATTGCTGCAAGAGCAAATGAGTAGCAGTTGACCATAAATACCGCTAGCCTGCAAATCTGAAGGTTTCTAAGCATCAGGAGAGGTATTGAGAACTGGCATATTAGGTGTGATGAAATGTTCAGCTGGCCAGTGGCCAATGCAGAATGCATGGAAAAGAGTGTTGAAGCTCTTGAGCATTAACTCCTTCATCGAAAAGATCCGTAATTCTGTGTTGATATCGCCTACTTTTGGCCATCTAAAAATTTGGCGTTGAATCTATCCTGGCTGCCTGGTTTCTTTATAATAAACTACCTCCACAAGGCACTTCAACCCAATATAACTACCTATTTTAGCATAGGATTAACTGACTTCGCCCCATTTCTTCTCCATTCATTGGTAGGAGATCATGGCAATCAATCCCCTTGAGGTCTTGGTGGTGGTGGTAACTGATGATGATGAGCCAGTGGGTAGGGTTTGAGGCTGCTGCACCATTTTGTTTTCCTCCTGGTTTGGATAGGTCTGGGCGCAGTGCTGAGCAAGCAGGGGTCTGTAGGTGACTTCCCCAACTTCAGAGATTTCTAGGCTGGCACAAGGTAATGACGCCGGACAGTACTACCAGAAGAAACGATAGTGCCGTGAGGCAAGTGAATCCAGTAAAGGGCTCTTCCATGAGAAACAGCAACATGTTCAACAAAAAAATGATAACAAACCAAATTTGGTGTCAGCACGTCCACAAAAAAATCTCGGTTCCCTCATTTCTGAAGCCACTGCAGCGTTCAAACCAAATGAACAAAGGTAGCCAGAAGAAAACATCAGCTGGAGTTTTCAAGAATTTTGGGCTGTTTGTCTGACTCCAGCAAGTGGTTCAAACCTCCTTTGAAGCACTGAGGCCCGACCACAACTTACTACAGGCAGGCTTTGACTTGACAGACCTTGTAGTTTCCTACCGTAGTTCACGTGTTGCAGCCTGTTCTGCCCACTAGCAAGCAGATCCCATCAGATGTGTCCTTCACCCATCGGTAGCTACCAAACATTCCTGGTTTTATTAAAAATCAGCAAATTTGCACCACTGAGCATCTCCCCAATTACAGCATCGGGTTTTTGTATCCTGTTCCAAGCCACTTGATCCTAAATAAGGCTGGGGTTTTTTGCCACAGTAATTGTTGTTCCCAAAGGGTAGCTAAAATTGTATTATTTTTTGCTGACTGGAGCAAACTTTGCTGTACTTTCCATCGAACTGCTGACTCTCTCTTCTTTCGGGCTACATTCATTTCCACATTTCCTCTCATTTATGCATGAGGCAAGGGGAAAAATTGCTTAATATTCTTTATAAACTGGCATATGGTATAGATAATTTTTTCTTTTTACTATATGCAGTAAAAATGCAAATGTGTGTGGCTTATTTGCAAATGCTGGCATTAATAACTGATATTTAAACAGGCCGGATTAGCACTTCTACTGATATATTAAAAAGATTTTTCCAATCATTTGCACACTCAAAATCAATTTTAATACAACATGTAAATTGAATTTAATTTTTTTATATAAAATTGCTTTATCTGCTTGAACCATTAAATTTACTATTTAATATGTACTTTCCAGCTCACTTGGTTAGAATTTCATTGCTCTTTATCTGTATAAATTTAATTAGCCTTGATATCATCAGTATATTATAGAACTAATTAAAGACTTAGATAAGTGCTGAGGGTGCTTATTTAATACCCTATAAAGTTCCATTTGGAGAGTGAGAAATTCCATCCTTCATTATATCAGCCAGTATGGAGCTGCAAGGATTGTCTCAGACATTGTTTTTGAAAAATTATTTAATGGGGTTTAATGGATTTATCCTTCCTTTGAAAAGCCGTGTAATTACTGTGTATCGCTGCACAGCGCGAGAGGGGTTGGAGTCGTTCGGGGAATGGTTTTTAAAGGCGACGTGCGCGTGTTCCCCTCCGTGATGACGCCGCCTGATGCACGGAGATCCCCGCGCATCACGCGTTCCCAGCAGGGCAGCGTTGGCCGAGTCACGAGTGACGAACCACAGGAGGAAGGGAAAAGGAAATAAGAGGGAAATACTAAAAAGAAAGCGGTAGATAAGGTAGAGCTTCGCAGGTATCAGGATGGAAAGGAGGAGAGACAAGGAGAGATCGAGTAGTTATGTTCTGCACGTACTTTACCTTTTCCTTTGCTAATTAGCTCCGTGGCTTACAGGTGATTTATCATCTGTGTTTCACAAAAAGGTTTGCAGTAGAGAGAAAACCAAGTGCTTTAGTGACACAGAGCTGCATGTAGTACCCAAAGGTGTTGGCTGGGTTTTTTTTTCCAAAATTAGCCATTAAAACAAAGCTGCTTAATCTGTGTAGAGGCCAACGCATAGGTGAGCCGATTTGTCTATAGTGTTTTGTACGCTGTGTGGTTTAAGTTGTAAACAGGAAAGTAATTGTTTTTTATAATTTGGTTGTCTTCAATTAGAAGACCGTACTTATACCCTTTTGAGTAAATACACCTACTTTTCATGCCTGGCTCTATACCCTGTTCAGAGCTACTTATACCCTTTTGAGTAAATACACCTAGTTTTCGTGCCTGGCTTTATACCCTGTTCAGAGTTCTGTGCGCTGCAGTCCCAAAAGCGGGTACGGTACCGATCAAGGTGCGAGGGCTTCCCATCTCTGATAGGGTTTTCTACCTTGGACAAACGACTTAATTTTTATCATCTCAGTTCTTCTGGCTGTAAAAAAATCCCTAATACTATCCTTACATCACAGCCCTGATTATTTATTAAGGGCTGTGATTTGCAGAGGTACCGCAGGAGCGTGAAGCACCATTATACTATAAATTCACTTTTATTTCTTCCTCGCGTGTTTTATTTTCTTTCGCAAACCATTTCACATCTCGGGTGTTGGCACATTTTAGCTTTTTAAGTGCTTTTTACTTTCTTGACACTCTCCAGCTCACAGCCATCTGTGCGTCCTGCCCCAACTCGCGCCGCGTGTTGCAGTGGGTGGTGATGGGGCATCTGCCTTTGGGCTTCCAAGAGGCTGTGAATGAGGTGGTCTCTGGTGCACCTAGAGAAGATGTAGATCATAGCAGCAAGCAGACATTTTTGGCTGATCTAACCTCATTCTGGGTTCCCTCTACGGTCCATGGAGATAAATAGGTGCTTCTCAGCCACAGTTCATCTCACCCCAGGCAGACATGAGAGGTGGCCAGTTCTTGGCACGGTTTGTAAGAGGAGCTGAGGTTAACTGGCACAGGAGTAACATCTCTGATGTGGACATCTAAAGCAGTGTGAATTCCTCCAACGTTAGGTTCTTCTGGAGACAGAGGATGGGCATTACTATTGTTGTCCCCAGAAATGGTCCAGGTTAATTAAAAATCAAGAAATCTTAGGAAATTATGATCAGGATATCCATTCCCTGTGGAATAGTGTCCTGACGATAATGATATTTTAGGGCTGTAACTGCATAGAGGACTTGAAGGATGCAGTTTAAGACGAGCAGATGTTAGAGAGTGGATAGATGATGTAGCGGGTACCTTCCATCACTAGTTTCTATTTTGTTATCATAAGCTCCCAAGATGGAAGAATATACAGCATCTGTACTTGCAGTCTCTTGCTTTAAAATGCTGATCACTGATGCATGTATGCAAACATCATTGCAGTCTTCATGAGGTGTAGAAATTACAGTAATTCCTGGTTTAGGTGGATTTTCCTTTGCTTGGTATTTCAAGTTTTCAGAACTTGCTTTGCAAAATCCCGCATGCTAGAGCTCATCTCTCCTGCCCCATCTCCAGTGCCCTGTAACCATCAACTCCGTCCTCATTTCCACCTCAAATGTCTCATGCTCCGTAGACAGAAAAGCCCCATGAGCTTCTCTCCTTGGTCAAGCCAGTCCTGAAAATCCATTTCTTCTGCATTACATGAACTGAAGTTACCTCATTTCTTGCTGTATCTTCCCTTTTTGCACACACTCAACTCCTCCGTATATTTAAATGTAATGGTTCCACCAAGATCTGCATGTATCAGAATCGAGTGACTTTGTAACTGCAGCTTTCGTCTTTTTTCCTCTTTGCTTCCATGCTCGTTGTTCTGTCTTGTGGTTTTTGTCTAGATTTAGTCTGTAAGTGCTTCATACTTAACCTTTTTTACTTTCTTATTAGAGTACCTAAGAGATTTTTGGTTGCTATAAAAGTGACTCCCTAATCCCCAAAAAGGGAGGTAGATATAAGGTACAGAATTTTTTTGTTCCCTTTGGGTATGTCAGCACCCAGATCTGAGTTCTTGCCTTGGGAGTCTGTTTCTGTCTGCACTACTGCAGAGTGGGCACCCAGCTATATAATGAAGGAATAATTAAAGTAAGATCCTTTATTCTGAAACATGACACTGCTCGTCTGAAGGTCCTTCTCTTAAGAAGAGATCAAGTCATTCTCAGGGAAATCAGAATTTAATGTTGAATTCACCTGGCCATTTTTGAAAAACTTTTTTGTGTGCAGGCCTTGGGTTATAGGTTAACATTAGCATTTAAATGGAGAACAGTATTAACAGCCCTCAGAGGAGCTTGTCTCATCCTGATTGCCTTTCCAGAGATTTTTTCTAAATGAGAAAGCCTCTTTATTTTTTTCCTCTTTCTCCAAGAATAGAGTTCAAGAGACCATCTTTTTTGATATATATATACTCAAAATGCATCCTTGTAAAATGGGTTCATTGTTGGCAACTTGATGTTTTGTTTTAAAACTGTTATTTTAAAAAAAAAAACAAATCTGTTTTGTGTGTTAATTGGCTTCTTCAGTTTTGGTTTGCCTGTGAGATGTTTTTTCTTTCACCTGGGAACCATTTCCACCAGTGATATTTATCCTTCCCTATCTGCTCTTAGTAGAAAGATGTTCTTCAGATGATGGTAGATCTTCCTGGGCCAATTCCAGCCTGCTGAAGTGAGCAGAAAGAGTACAGTTGCTTTTGGGCTTTGGATTAGGCATTATTTGCTCTAAGGTATGTGTTTGTCCTAAAAAAATGCCCAAAGAATTCAAGGGTTAGTTCAGAAACTTTGAACCCAATCCCATCACCAATAGTCAGAGGAACAGGTCACAGATGTCTAGGTTGGTTGACTTGTGGGGATGTGAGATAATCACATGAAGGAGCATTGTAAGGATGGATTTTATTTTTTAAAAAAGAACAACTCTGTGTCATACAAGCCATCAAAACTAGTTCATCATCCTGTATGAGCAGGATAGTGAGGACTTTGGACGCCTTAGACAGTCCTTCACTCCTCACTCCCCCAAAATATGGCCATCAACACTGAAGCAGAACGTAAGTGGAGAGTTTGGCCAGGTATTTACCATCCTAAAGAGCTAAAGGCTTGGAGCCGGATTAATGTTTCCTTCCCCTTGTAAAGCAGCAATTGTTGGTACTTCCGTAGCAAATTGGAGAGATGCTCTGGAAGAACCCGTACCACATTTATGTGTAAAAAATCTGCCATATCAGGTCAACTCAACAAGCCCCATCTAACGCTTTTCAGCATGATACAAATAAATAAAGACTGTGCGAGTAAGCGTACAAACAAAAAGATTTCCCTAATGAGTCACCCAGGTCACTTTGTTCCCATCAGCCACATTCCTGACTTCGTACTCGGGTGAGTAAAGATTCGTGAGTTCAGCTTTGATCTGTTCTCTTCTTACCCCAAATACCTCACCGCTGAGCACTGGGAGGATCTGACTGCCCAGAGGGATGATCTGTGTAGGGTAAATCAGCTTACGTGTGCTTAGCGGTGCTCACATGGAAGCCGACTGAAGGCTTGGGAAGCTAAATCTGCTTTTTGGTTAGGTATGCTAATCTGCTATTATTATTTATTAACCTATTTGTCAGATGATAGAATCAGCTTTTGATAAATATTAATTCTTCTCTCTGGTTTTAAATCTCCACTTTAAAAAAACAAAGCAGTTTGCCAGCATTTCACTGAATAGAGATTTCCCTCACCTGTCGTCCGTTTATTTCCCCCATCCCTTACTAACTTGCTTTTCTCAACCTCCTCTTGATAATCAAAAGAGCGTTTATAATGGCAGGGACAAATACACTTCTGAGAGTGAAATAAAGAGCCTAAATAAAAAATCACAGAACAAGAGGCTCATTCCACTCACTCTTTCATATTTCATTATTTGATAACATCAGAAGATGAGTCCATCAGAGCTGCTTGGGCAAAGGCAAACAGGAGTATGTCTGATCAATATTTATTAATACTTTCAAAGACAAGGGAGGCAAAGTTGAGCAGACTTCGTAATGGAGTGAATAATTACTCATGCAAATAGGGTTTGGCCGAAGGCAATGCCATGCCAAAGCGGCAGTTTTTTAATTGCACCCAATTAAAAATGCATACCTTTTGCTCACTCGTACAGTCTCGCTTGCTCTCTTTTTTATTTTGTAGGAGATTTTTAATTAAAAAATAATCTGATCCTGAAAAGAGTGACAGATGAATCCTGTGTTTATTAGGTGCGGAATTCTTCAGTAATCCAAGATTTGGGACAGGCTAAAAAGGAAGGCAGCTGTACATGGGGTAAAGATGGGCTTGCATTGCTGAGCTTGTCCGGTGATCGGTCTGGGCTGCAGACAGAATAGCTTCAGGTCTTGCTCCTTCTTCTTTTAAGGTCCTCTGTCATATTGGGAAGGCCATGAACTCCTATGCTTTGGAGCAAAGACTTGCCATCTCTCAGAGAGATCGTCCCATCCAAGATATCCTCTCTGTTATTTTGTTGAAAACCCAGCCAGAGCTGGCAAAGGTAAAAATCTCATTTCACATCTGCTCAGCATAAATTCCCTGAAGGTGATCAATGTTGCCTAAATCTTAGTGTTTACCTTGGCAACCTTACTGGTTTTTTCTAGACCAGCGTATAGTGTGTATAACTGTACTTGAGATATTGCCAATACTCTCAAAAGTTAACCTTATATTAGATTTCTGACTGTGTATTGAGGCATCTTGATAAATACCCAAACCTTCTAAAACATTAAGGCTGACAGCAGCTTCTGGGCACTCAGTGCATGAGCCACACATCAAGGTGCCAGAAGGATGCTATAGAGCCGACTGGTAGGTAGCTGCCATTCAAATTTGGGATCTTAGTTTCTGCAAGGCCCCAGATACAACTATGTAATTATGCCAAGTTCAAGCACAAACGTTACTGATCATAGCTAAAGAGGGGAGCTGAAATGAAATCTCAGGAGACCCATCCTTAGACCACTGACCCACCGGGCTTTATCAATCCCTGCCTGTAGCCAGATGTCCCCTAAGGTGCTTCAGCTGAAGAATGAGCTGTGTTTTTCTGGCTGGGAGGGAGTTTGCAGTAGTGCCAGTGTTACCAGGGGGGACGAGTCTGAGCCTCTGCTGTGCCTCTGTCGCCTGCCACTGCATTGCCGCTTCTGGAACTGCATGAGATCTGCTGTTTTTCGGGGTTTATGTGTCTACCTGCAAGAGGAGCCAAGATTTAAAGAATATCCATCAGCGTGGCAGGAGGTGGATTGGACACACAGGCCTTACCATGATGTGCTCCTGAGCCAAGTCTTGTTTTTCCGTACCGAGAGGTTCTCGGGGAGTTCTCCGTGCGTGTCTCGGGAGAGTGCTGGGGCTTTGTCATTGTGCCGGGACTACAGTGTTAGCATCGTTAGCAATTAAACTGCAAAATCCGTTCCCATGATTGGAGATGAGGATGGGTTTAGTCTCCCCCTCCCTTAATCCAGCACTGAGGAATATCCTCCCAAGGTTTTGTGGCTTCTGCTATTGATGTTTTATCAAAAGCTAAGATTCGATGCTGTGGCTCTGCAGGGGACCAGATCAGCCTTGCAAAATGCTTCTTGTCTGAGCCACATCAGTATTCTCAATTCCTGTGTCAAACACTGGCCTCGTTCAGCATCACAGTCTGAGTGAAGAAGAGATGTAAACGTTGAGGGGAGTATAGCAGTAAATCGTATCATCTCATGTGGTGGCACAGCAGCTTCTGGGGGACCACAAACTGTGCCGTTGGGTTCCCCGTCATAGGCACGGGAACTGAAATCAGTAGCTGACGCAGGGTGACTCCATGTTACCTAAACCTGATGAGTTTGTAGCTTGGATTACCCAAATGCCTTCTGCAAATAGCAGCCGATACAGGGATGTGCAAGGTCTCCCCCATCCTTACCTACCCACCTGCCTTTTGAGCTGCACAAACATCCTCTTTTATCACGCAGTAAGTTGGGGGTTCTGTCACCAAGCCTGTTCTCAAGTGGCTTGCGTAGTTTCCCTTTCTTTTCCAAGGGAAATATTCTCATTGAGACAGTTGTCTGCTGCGTTTACCCCCTGCTCCTAAGGGAACAACGTGTCCTTGTAGCAGAGCCCACCTCGAAGTCCCCTCGGGCAGGCTGTGGTGCTAGTAAACTGGTCCTCCGTCAGCTCCAGGAGTTTCATAGCCTGTATCTCAAATGTGGGGAGCCTAACAGCTTGATTGTTTTTTCAGCTTATCATTCATCCCCAGAAGCTATTTTTTATTTGTGTCTTGTGCCTTCTACATGTATCCTCCCCCGCTCACAGACACTCTCTTCTTTTGACCACACAACCCAAATCCTGTCAGTCCTTGTTCTCCGAGTCGATGATTTTGGAGTCCTCTCCCTCCAGCCGCGAGCCCTTCCTCCCACCTGATCTCAGCTGGCCCCTGACACCAGTTGCATTGGTGCAGACTTTCAACCACAGGAGCAAATCCTCAGGTCACAGGAGCAGACGATGTCCTGAAGGAGGCAGAGGAGATAAAAATGCAGAGCTCTCAAGCCCAGCAGCCTGGCCACGCTAGCAGAGGCGAGACCCGAGACGCTCCAAACGTGCAGTTTTGCTACGGCTGGTTACAGTCATTGCTGCAGTGATTTGCAGTCTGGCGGCATGCTGGATGCTCTGCAAAGGCACAGCTAAGCCAGACCTGAGAGTCTGCAAAGTAAAGAACAAGAGAAATTTAATATGCAGCTTTGCCGTGTTTGCCCTGATTGCTATTTTAATGCATTCAAAGAGGAGAGAAAGGGAGGGAGGTGATAACTTTTCCCTGCTCTTGGGTTTTAAATAATTTATTCCACCAAGACCTAAGGATTAGACTGCAGCCTGCCCTTGTCCTCCTGCAGAAGAGTGGAGGAGTCAAGCAGGGACCTCCTCTGCAGCTGCTCCAGCCCGTTTCTGTCTTGCTTTGCTCTTCAGCCAAAGAAGTGCTGGGTACTTGGCTGAAACAAGTCCTTGCTGCCATGTGATGCATGCAGACAGACAGGGATCTTTTCAATTCTCCTTCCCTGAGCTTTTCAGATCCTTGTTTCTTTACAAGGGTATATAACATCTGTATGAAGCTATAAAGTTAACCAATTCCTCTAGAAAAAGGGTTACTTTCCATCCATGCACCACTTTTATTGGTTTTGATACCCCAAACAGACCTAAACCCACGGACAAGCCTCACCACTTGCTGGAGCTTGCGGCAATGGAGTCATATGTGAGAACCTTCCCCTTATCCCTGACCTTGAAGGGTCTGCCTAGGATTGGGAACCCCTCTACCTAAAAAAGCTTTTTAAAGCCTTTTATTTGCACAGCTCCCTCTATTCAGGATGCTTTGCTTTGGTGATATCTAGACCACAGACCCCTGACACCAGATCTTACCCCTTGGTACAGAGGGGGAAACTGAGGCACAGAGCGCAGCTCTGTGAATTGGAAAGGCCGTGCCAGAAATTCACAAAAGTGCTATCTAAAGGGCACTGGAGTCCCGATTCCCCTTCTGCTGCATGACCTCTGGGCAGTGCTTTCCAAGAGTCACATGTTCTTCTCCCGGTTTCAAACCTTCATCAAGTTTGTGCTGTAAAGGAAGGAGGGAAAGAAACAGTCTCAAAGGACCCCAGCACCTATCCCTGGTTTCACCTCTTCCACCTGGGCTGTGGAGTCAGGGCAAATAATCCAGTCCCACGTCCAGTCCCAGCCCATTTTTTCTGCAGCGGTTGGATTGGCAGCTGTCAGAATTGCCCCACTGCTCCCTTGGCCTGTCACACATTTTCCCTTCCAGTAAGTACTTGCTTAAATTCCCTTCCTTAGAAATCCATTCTTTCACTAATGCCACTTTACATTAATTTAAACCAGCCTGTACTGCAGCCTCTATATTATGCCTTCTCTTCAGGTGATCTTTTACTTATTAAAAGAGGCACCTCGGCTCCTGGCTCAAATTTTATTTTGCATTATTTAGTATTTTTTCTCTCCAACTATGTGTCTCAGTAGCCTTGGAGGTCTCTGGAGTTTTGGCCTTGGAGCTCTTCCCATGCTCCCTATTAGCATCTCTCTGCAAGAGGGGTTCATTAGGGACAAAAAACTCCGCTTCCACTACCCCTGTGGTTCCTTTCCTTTCCAGAAGGCTCCTGTTCTTGCAGGCTGAGTGACTAGATACACATCTGTACATCACCATGTATGTATATATTTATGCATCTGCATCTATATACTGCTTTCTACCTGCTGGATACCAGTGACATCTCGGCTGATGGTAACTACTAGGAGAGAGGAGCCCTCCATTCCCCATAGTTTGTGTTTTGGTTTTATGGAAGAGTGTGGGGAGCAGATTTGTGAGATTTGCTCCCCTGTGCATCTTGGCATCTCCTGATGTTCAATAGGAATATGTTTGTGCTCTCTTTGTACAGCACTTTTGTACAGCAGCCTTCTCTGCTTGTGGCACTGCTGAATAAAAGTATTCAGCATACAGAATAAAAAGTATCAACCAACATTTGATGGTATTCTACAGAAATAAAGGTCTGGAGCATCAAGTATCACTGTTCACCAGAGTGGGTTTTTTTTGTTTGCTTGCTTTTCAGGCAGTATTATGAGATGCTCTACAACACAGCAGACGAGCTTTTAAACCTCGTGGTGGATCAAGGGGTGAAGTACACAGAGCTGGAATACATCTATGCCCTGAACTTACTGCACCGGAGCCAGACGGGTGTGGGAGACCAAACCACCCAGAACATGAGGTTGCAGCGGTTGAAGGAGATCATTTGTGAGCAGGCTGCTATCAAACAGGCCACCA
Organism: Fulmarus glacialis; assembly: GCF_000690835.1. NCBI lineage: Eukaryota > Metazoa > Chordata > Aves > Procellariiformes > Procellariidae > Fulmarus > Fulmarus glacialis. The sequence continues at coordinate 85,598 of NW_009185724.1, read as the reverse complement.
AGGACAAGAAAATCACTACCGTGTAATCTGCTCTGTTGCTCGTATTCACTGAGCAGCAGGGGCTGTCAGGTTGCAGGTCCAAGCCTCTGCGTTTCTGTTATAATCAAAGGCAAAAGCGCCTATCTTCTGGGTGGCATTGTACGAGTGAGAAGGGAAATGCCATTTGAGATTTGGTTTTGGGGTTGTGTTGGGGGTTTTGATGTGTAATCACGTAATGCTTCCTTAACGTGTTCTCCCAAGAGTGATTGCACTGCAGGAACAGGCATCCTGGTAGAGATTTGGGTGGGATATTTGGCTTTGCTCTGTTGCTGCTGCTTCGCCTTGAGATGTAAGGCAAGCTGCTATCTGGCGGGGTGGGAAAAGAGAAGATTTCACACTGGGTTAGGTCTGAGTCTTCAGTGGAAGTTCAGACCACGCTGAAGTAAACAGCACCACGACAGTCAAGCTCAGACGTGTTGATCACATGTGAAATCTTGATGGTTTTGAAGCCGTTCCAACAGCGTTGCTGCTTCAAGCCTGTTTCAGCTCTGCCAGCGCTATTCCCGGTGACAGTTTTAGATGCATTAAGTTTTCTGCTGTTTCCACTGCAAAGAGATCTAGTTGCTTATTCCTTCGGATAGTGATAAGCCAGTTCTCGTAGTGGGAGGTAACATGGGACCATTTGTTTCCACTTCTACTTTTTCATTATCACAGAGCCATATGGCATCAGTTTCTACAGCGCGTACTGCACTGGATGATGGTGGATGTAGGAGAAAATTGCCAATGTAAGGTAATAGCAAAACTTAATTCTCTTTTTCAGAATGTATCTTCTGAGTCTCCCCAGTTCAAAAGATATTTTATAATCGTCATTTGATGCACTGGAAGGACACGCAGGCTTGTGTAGCTCAGCACTAATGATCAGCAAGGGCAGGAGAGGGCAGATCCCAGCTCTGCAGTCTGAGGCACCCTCAGGTCACCATTTCTGCCCTGCCTTGGCCATATAAAGCCACCTGGTAAAAGGTTCCTTATTCATGGAGGCTGAGGAGTTTATCCAAACCGAGAATACGCTGCACTTGTATTTGTCAAGTAAATTGTCAACCCAGCTGGGTTTCACATCCTGAGATAGGTTCTTTCTGAGCTGTGTAACTGCTTGTGTGTCAGTCCTGAAACTGCAACATTAAAGGATGTTTAAAGACTCCTCAAAGGCTCTGGTGCTTTGTCTGTTTTTTTTAAGAACTGTTATTTTTGTGGTACTTAAAAGATTCCTTTCCAGGTCTGAATTCATATGGTGTCCTCAAGGTTACATCAGTGTGGAAGTGATCTTCTGAATCAGTCAGTCTAATCCCCAGCTACCACAGGCCAACTGGACAAGAAGCTTCTCAACCTCCATGTTAAAAGCAGAACCAGTAGTTCTGGTTATTAGGAATCTTCTTCTGGTTTCTATTCTAATTTTATTCATGAACCCAGTTTTTCTTATGCCAATATTGGCCATTAACTACAAGAGTTCCTTCCTTTCCTTGATGAATTGGCATGAGTGAGGGTGGAGAACACCATCATGGTAACACGTATAATGATGTGGGGGTCTTTCTGAGGTAACGAGATCTGCATTCACCTGCTCAAACATCGAGATGTGCTGCAGTGTAGATGCAGGAAAGCAGGCTATTCCGTATCCAGACATGGAAGGATGGAAAAGAAGCTGCTTGGTACATGTGAGACGGGTTTCAGACCCTTTGAGGTACATAAGTGATGTGTGAGGAGCTCTGAATTCAGACTGGGCTGCTGTGGCCTAATGTCAGACTATTTTTTATTCCTTCCATCGTTAATTGCTTAATAATCTGAGGCTCTGCCTCATCTTCACATGGCTGATCTCGAGCTTTGCAGTCCATATTTTCCGCCCACCGAGCAGCTGTGCTGGCGGGTGCCATGACAGATTGCATGAAATCAAGAAAATTTCAAACTTGGGAGTATGTTTGCTTCTAAAGCAAATTATTTAACAGACTCTTCTTTGAATTGCACCTCACATTGTCCATCACGCCACCAAAGACGTAAATACAAAGCCCTAGCTCATGTCTGTGCACTGGCCTGAGGTGTGAGAAGGCCTTTGCTGGACTGCATGGCAGAAGAACCACCATGGCACGACCGTGGAAGAGAGGCAGCGGCATACAGGGACTTACCTAGAACCTGGTGTAGAGGAAAGAAAAGGTTTTGCAATTGAGGTAATTACAGTATATAATTAGCTTGCATCTCTCTCCTCAAGCGTTCAGACACTCGGTCCTCTCCAAACCTTCACAAGGGAAGTTAATATTCTCTCTGTCTATCAGAGTGGTCACACCAAGGGCACAAAGGGAGCGAGGGTTGCCAGAGGGCACGGAGAAAGGCATAAGCAGCACGTGGCATGTAGGAACCCAGACCCCGAACCTTACTTCAGTCACCCGTTGCCATACGCTGCACAAGCTTTCTTGCTGCATCACCAGAAGATGCTGCCAGAAAGAATCCTCATCAGCCTTAACAAATCCTTACTAAATATTTTTTCCCGAAAGATAGCTTTTGAATGCACCGTGTTTTCTTGCCAACAGGTGTTTCAGAAGTACAACATACACAATGAAGATTATGATTTTGAAGCACAGAGGTCTCCACATAGCTCATGCTTAGGCAATGCATCTAGTTTTGCGCGTGCATGTGTCGGTTTTAGATCACCCACTCTCCCTGCTGCTTTCCAAGAGAGAGCACTAAATAATCAGCAGGCCCATCCTCTGCACAGTGCAGTTGGGCTTTGCTAAACCATCTCCCAGTAAGTTTCCTGCTGCATGTGTGTTTCCAGATAGCGCTAATGGCGTGGCGGCAACCCACTCGTTACAAAGCACCTGGACAGTATGAGCAATGAGGGGGCTGTTTTGGTACCAAAGCCTGCCTGGAAAAAGAGAGTCCCCTTGGAAGGGGTCTGGCTTGTGTGTTGGTGTTTGTTGCAAATCCTCTCTCGCTGATAGGGGATCGAGTGGGTGGGGGAGAGATCTTTTGGGAACATTTTTTGTTCATTAAGCTGTTATTGTGGGTAGTCAAGCTGTTATGTTTAACAGTAAATAACTATTCAGACACCACGCTGGCTTATCCGCTCACAACGTCCACGCACGCACACTCATAAGCACCCATCTGGAGCCACAGTTGGGAGGCCAACCCCAAAGGTGGTTGGAAGAAGAGGGTGGACTGACACACCAGTAGCTTCTAAGTAGGTGTTTGGAAAGTCCCTCGAGAGCACATTGTCTCTCCCAGGCATCCCTGTTAATCCTGTACTCTTCATCTCCATATAGCAGCCACCACCCTCTTGGGTATGGTCCGAGTCACGCAGCCCCTTGTTGATGCTCGTATGTGCTCATGGTCTTGCGCAGATTTGGCAGGCTCTGGCTGTCCTGAGTTTATCAGTTCTTACAGATTCAACAGAAGCACAAGTCTCCTGAGAGTACCAGCCTTGGGAAACTTTCTGACACTACCCTGCCAGCATTTACTTTTCCTTTCTTCTTCCTTTCCTATTTCTCCATCCCAACCTGTGGAACCCGGGGCATTTATAACACATTTACAGTGGAAGATGGTTTCCCAAAGGCAACAAACCACATGAGGGTGTTGCAAACTGTGCAAAGACCCAGGAACCCCCTTTATCTTAGATCCAGCTATGCACAGCACGACTTACCCCACTTCTGCCCTGAAGGAGGGACCCAACCCTCAGTCTGGTACCTTCTTACAAGACCGCAGATAACATCGGTTCCGTTCTCTGCACCAGTTCTTGCTTACAGTGGTTTTGCAGTCCTGACATGACCCTGCAGGACACAATGGTTTATGGCCGAGGCCTAGAGGTTTTGTTCTGTAATGCAACATGAAATGCTGTCAGCTCTGCCAGCGCTTAAGAGAGTAATCGTTATATGGATGTGGCCCTTTGGTGCTTAAAGAGACAAGGAAATACTTCTCCAGACCGCAAAACGAAGTATTTTCATGGGGGCTGTAAAAGTTCATGAGGGTTTCACAATTTCCTCTTTGCAGCCTCATAATCTTTACTGGGTTTTAATTATCACACCATTTTGAAGCCTGCGCCAGACACAATAGCAGAAGTGGAAGGTAAAGCAAATTGCTCTGGTTCCTTTCACAGCTACGTATCAGTCACCAGCTCGTCCTCTCCCAAGTGCCTCCTCCCTCTTGACATCCTCTTGATTAAGGATGATATAAACCTGCCTGTCTGACAGATATACATACAAATATATGTATGCACACACACGCGCGTAGATAGATAGATAGATAAGCCCCCCCAGGGATATCATGGTGTCTCATAATCTGCCATACAGTGATGAGCGCAGCCATTCAGCGCGGCTGGAAAGGTTTGCTGAGGAGTCGTTCCACTGAGACTCTCTTTTTGCCTTTTATTGGCTGCGTTTTTATTTTATTAGCATGAGTCATAATTGCAAATTTCTTTTGAATGTGGTAGATAGCAATAAAGGGGAGGGCACTCAGACAGGGAGCGGGGGAGAGCTGCCAAGAGGAAATTAGCATTGCAGTAATGTTGATTCTATTGCTCTTCGACAAGCGGGGAGCTTTTTTGGGGGGGAAAGAGAGTCATTTTACTGAGCTGAGACATGGAGAAGTCACACGAATGGTCACTTGCGCACTGATCCTTACTCCTGGGGATTAATTCCCATAGTGGAAACATACTACAATACACAAGCCCCATCCGTCACTGCAGACCTTGGCCACAAATCTGACTGTGCTCTAATTTCAAGAATTTATTACCCAAGGATTCATCCTATCGCACTTTAAATACCCAGTGACCCACATCAATACATCACAGTAGCAATTTGAGCCTCGGGCAAGGCTGGATGTCCACCGCTGTGTATGTGCATAGCAGGGGATGTTCTGCCCTGAAGAGTTCGCACTCCAAACAGCCGTGATGGATGATAAACTCGAAAGGAAGCTGAGATGCAGGGGAGTCAAATGTCGCTCTCCAGGCCATGGTCCCTGGTGTACGAGCCCTGCTCTCTCATTACTGGGCAAAGCCGTCTTGTCAATCCGAGCTGGAGCTGCCTGTGCCCTGCAGTTCATGTTGTAGCTTTTTGCATCGAATAAGGAGCGTGCTCAGAAATGAGGCATTTTATTTTATTTTCTGTTCCTTTCTTTGCTGATTGGATCTAACAACTGAGCCAGGAAAAAAAAAATTAGGTAGCTGCGGCCAGCATATAATCATTAAATTTGCTTTTGGATGACCTGTGTGAAATTCATCAGGCGCGATTTATTGGGAAGTTCATTGCATCGGTGTTCATTATTTACTCTGTTAGGCTTAGGCACAGTGGCAATCAGTGGAGAAAATTGGACTGTTAGGGCCTTGGACTTCAGTGTTTGTAATTTCCTCTACGCAGTTGCAGCATGAAATATATTTGGCACAGACAACTCACTCCTTCCGCTGCTACAGCTCGGTGTGCTCCTCCGGCGGCCCCCAGCCATCATTGTGGCTCTGACAACTGGAGAGGTGAAAGCAGGTCTGGGGAAAAGAAAAGAGAATTAGAAAGCAGCCTGAATCCCGACCCTGGTGCTGAGCACTTCCAAAGCCCTGCAGTGACTTAAATGAATATCACGGTTATTTTTCATGCCTCTGCCACCCAGCTGAGGCAAAGCTACTGCTCTCGCTCCTCGTGAAGTCTCCCTTCCATTGCTGGACTCTGACAAACACAAGCAGGCCAGACCTGAGCTGAGTCGTACAGGGACTAAAATCCAGGGGATCCACAAGAGAGAGACTGACGGAGAACTGGTGATATTTGTATTACACAAAGATTGCGTTTTCCTGGTCGTCAAGGGGAAGATGCAAGAGGAACCGTCCTGGAGATGAACTACCTCTCCGCAGGTCTCTCCTTCCCTCAGTAGCTGTACTGTTTGCTGGCCCCCTGCCCTGTCAAAGACACCTTGCAGTGACAAGCAGCGACACACAACATTGCAGTGGCTTCATGATTCTGAATGCAGCCAACTCCATCAGCTCTGTAAAACCAGACATCAGCTCTCCCGTGGTATCTACAGTGCTTCTCCAGCAGGACTGGCTGTCAGAGTCTTTGTCCTAAGACAAAGGGACAGTCTTCAAGGCATCTCTGATCCCCCACCGGTGCCTTGTTTGTCCCCTAGCTGGTGGCACATCCCACCACCACCAGCAGCAAGGGACCAGAGGAGAGCAGAGTTTCTAGGATATGAGGGGTTGGGTGCAGACAGGGTGTTGGACTGAAGTAAGGGAGATCCCATCTCCTGGTTGGGACAGACGTTAGGAGGGGAGTCCACTGCCACCTTGCCTTCATGGGCGAAGTCCCCAGCGAGCTCAGACTGTCAGAAAGACAGAGAGGCAACGAGAGTCCGGTGGGGGTGAGGGGGGGGAGGGAGGGCTTCCCCAAGCCCCTCTGACCCTTCATCCATGACTTTTAAGATTATTGCTTTGTTCACGCAGGGTGCTGGCAGCTGTCCCCACATGGACTTTTCCAAATTCAAGGCAGCCAGCTCTGATGTGACACACACACCCCCACACCCACCCCGCATGCAACTCCCCAGTGGAAAAGCTCAGGGAGGCGCAGCAAGAAATACAGGAGGATCAAGGGGAAATGAGTAAACCCAAACCACTGGCTGCAGGGAATTGTTTTAGGGAGATCGGCTATGCTCCCAGCAGGCTGAATAGCAATAACACAGACATAGGAATAAGCTGAAGGGAAGGTGTCAAACAGACTCACACCTCTGCCCCATCACCATGAAAACTAGGACCTGCAAAGCTGGGTTAAGCACGATTTGAGCAGCATGCAAGCTACCTGTTTTACACCTTGCTGCTCTTCCTACTCAGGAGCAGCAAGGCAGCATTTCAGGTCTCCTCTTCCTCCCTACATCCAGCTGGGTCCTTTTATTGCTTGGTGCTTCTTGGTGAATCACCGAGTGAATTTGCATGGGGCATTTGCAAGTGCAAAGAACTATCAGAGTGCTAGGGCTGCCTATAAATCTGCTTTGTGGCACGTGTGGCATGTATTTGGGAGCTGATTGTTTTTATAATTGAATAGTAAATCAATGTATTTAAGGCCAGCGTTTGCCGTTAACACTTCTGAGTATGAAATGCTCCCTCTGTCAATAGTGGGAAGGTTTTATTAGGGTAATAACTGCTGATTTAGAGCTTCAGTTCTGGTTTTGTTTGGGTTTTTTTTCTAATGCTAAGTTCAGTATTTGCTATTCCAGAGCCAGGAGAATTTGGGGAACATTTCACACCACAGCCAAGCACCGTTCGAAATGCGACATGAAACTGAATGTCTGGGGGAACATCTCTCACTCTCTGTGCAGCATCAGACTCTTCAGCAATGAGAGAACAGCAGATTAACGAGTATTCCTTCATTATCACAGCTGGAGTCACTTCTCACCTGCCTGAACTACTCCATCCTCTTCTTTGAGCTTTCAGCTTGAGAAGCTGAGTGCAGTGAGGGCTCTTTGAGACATATTTGGGGGGCTGAATCTACTTCAAATCACTGATCTTCACTGGGCCAGACTGGCCATGATGTGGGTTGCCCTTTCTCTTACCCTCCTGGCTACCAGACAGCCATTCTCCTTCCCCTGATCGAACGCTGGCCTAGAAGATTTATCTCTCCTTGGCGCAACCAGAAATCCCCCTTCTCACATGAAGAACAGGAACGTGTCAGATAAGGCTGTAAATAACTGAGCCCGCATACTGAGCTGCTGCTCATTAATCACTCAGAAGAGAAGCCCAGGCATTTAGGGGAACTGTGAAAGTCCCTCATCTGCATGATTAGCTCTTTCCCAACTGATTACAGAAGAAGGACAGGACACTCTTTGAGCAGCTCCTGTGTTTTTAATGATCCCTCAAATGTGAGTAGATTACCCTAAAAGCTCTGGGCAACCAGAGACAACCCCTCGTGCCATCCTCTGCCCTCCCTTTAGTGGATCAAGAGAGTCCGCATTACCGAATGCAGAGAGGTTGGATGGGAGGACACCAAGACGTCCATGGGCACACAGCTACCGACTCCCAGAGAGGGGTCATCCCTGCCATGTGGAGGACATGGAGGAGGGAAAGGTTAATAAGAGTGGTCTGGGCACAGAGATGACAACATGGGACTGAAGGGGATGCCTTACAGATGGTCAAATATGGAGACAGATGGTGACATGGGACCTAACAGATCTTCTGCAGCAACATGGGCAGATGGTTCCTCCCCTCCATAGATCCAGTGGCCACAATGAGTACAATGTCCCATTGTGGCCAGAGTGGCTACTCAGGTGAGTAAGGGTTTCTACTGCTAGGACAAAAGTTGCTGTGTTATGATATGAAGCCCCGCATCCTGCAGGCCTGCATGTTCGGAGATGGCCATTAGGAGTCCATGAAATCATGGCTTTTCTGTCACATTCCTCCCCTAAGCCATCTGTGCCTGCTTATCCCAACAGAACGGTTCCTTGTGCTGCAAATTTGCCTCCCCAAATTTTGACTAAAAGTGATGCAGTGAGCTGGGAGAGCTGGTTGCAAACAGATGCAGAGGAGCAAGGCAGGTTGGTACAAAGATCTCCAAACAGGACAGTGTCACGAATGAGTGGTTTAAGGCTGTGTAAAGAATCACTGGCAAAGGTATTGGCAAAGGGGGACTTTAATAGAAATTTATAGAAACGTGACTTAACAGAATTCGATGGCAAGGTTCACTCTATTACTCATTACATAGATTAAGTATACACAGGAAAAAATCGTATCAGAATTGTGTTGGAGTGATTTGTACAGAGATTGAGGATAAAAGGGTAAGGGGGACCCTCCTGTTGAGTCACGAGGTTCAGAGAAGGTCCGACTGGACCCAATCTTAGTCTCAGACTTGGACAATGGTTTGTGTCTAATACAAAAGGGATAAGAAGACCCTCCCGTTGAGTCATGAGGTTCAGAGTAGACCCCATTGCTCTCTGAACTCCTTCTCAGAGAGGAGCTTAGGTGCGGCTGGACCTATCCTTAGTCTCAGACTTGGGCAACGGTTTATGACTAAAGGGTTGAGGGTGTTTAGCAGCAACTTAGAGTCCAGCAATACTTAAGCATTAATCAATTTGCTAGCTACAAAAAGGAGTTAGTCAAGTTTTTTTCTACAAATGCTAAAACAATTGAGCTACAGATTATACTTGTTAGTAATTGTACAGATAAATGTGCAAAAAGATCTAGATCAATCAATATGTATGTATATACGCATATGAATATGGTACCAAAGCTAAATGAGTTATAAAGGCCTAAAGCTAGCTAAATTTATAATTTATACCTGTTAAAAATTCCCCTCGAGTCTCGTGAAATACTCCCGTTAAATGTTTTGGCGTTTCTCATCGGGCGAAGGGTTGAGCCCTGAGGAGTGTTCCAGCCCGAATCTCGGTGATCCTCCGAGTATCGCAAATTCAAGTTTGCGGACTCTGAGAGGCGTCCCAGTCAGAGGGAGATTCTGGATGCAGCCCGCTGCGGTCCAGGAGAGCTCAAAAGGGTCTCACTTGGGACCACTGTTTATAGGTTTGCAAGATGATTGGCTTTAGTCATTAGTAAATTTCCATTTTGGCTACTATCCAAGGTGTTCCAGGTAGTAATTATGGTATTGTTTCATAGCAACAATGGTGTCGTTCCACTTGAGCTATGATCTAGGTAGGGGAATGCTTCAGGGAGGTCCGAGATGATGAATTATCTCTT
>NW_009185724.1:44730-75765 GCF_000690835.1 Fulmarus glacialis | reverse complement strand
CGTGGCCCAGAGGAAGGGGGGGTGGGGTGGGAAATGCACCACCATAGACAGGCACCAAAGGAATCAGACAGCTTGTAGATCAGCTGCATGAAGATGCAAGCACAGCCCTTTCCCTGGAGGCTGAGACCACCGCGTGGTCCAGCACGCACCACCACCCCCTCAATGCCACATGTGCGATGAGATGAAGAGCGTGGTCTGGCATGTGTTTGCCCTGCGAGTGATGAAGGCTCCCTGCATGGCGCACAGGCTCAAGTTGGATCTAACGCCTGCTGAAGTGTTAATAAAGAGCAGCTCATGGGTGGTGTTTGAAGATTATTTACATATATATAATTACTGCTAACCCCCCCAACCCCTGACAACTTCAAAGGCACCTGCGCAAAACCAAACCCACAACTTTGTGCAGCGCCCCTCAGATTTGATCCTTCTCCGTGGAGGTATCAGGCAGCTGCCAGTGAATGGCTTCTCCGGCGTTCCTGTCCAGCCTTGCTTTCCAGGAGCGGCCAGATGAGCACGGTAATGACACAAACCAGGGGGGTAGGGTAACATTTTGGGAATGGGAACACCAAATCCTGCCAGGAAATGGTACCCACTCAGGACCATGGAGAAGTTGGAGCTAAAATGTGATAGCTGCTGGAGGCACAGAGGGATGAAGAGGCGGCAGAGGGAAGTGTGCAAATCCTTGGCAAGGCATAAAAACAGATGTGGCTCCCAGAGGAAGATGGACAGACAGCATTTGACCCTTTGGGATGGCCAGCATGCAATTTGCACGCTGTGATTTATGGAGGAAAAAAGCTCAATTTTTCATCCTTTCTGCTAAGGAAGGAGAACATGTCCTGGTAATCCCCTGGCTGGATGTGCTGTGCTGGACCAGGGATGTGGCACTGGAAGGAGGACGTCTGGGGTGACATTTTCCACCACCCCAACTACTTTCTGCGTCCACCAAAATTACCATTACCACCTAGGCATTTTGTTTCCCCAAGTCTGCTTCTTTTTTTAACAGCCCCATTCAGGAACAATCTGTCTCCAGCCCAAAATACATAAGGCTAATTTCACTCCAGTTGCCATCCCCCGTGGAGAGGGGGTCTTAAAGGAGCCATTTCATCTCGGAGCACATGAGCAGGCAGCCGGTCCCTGCACCGCCAAGCCAAACAGATGGGGTGGGGGGGAGACAGGGAGGGAGGACAAGTGTGTTTCTGAGGTTTTAATAATCCCTTCTCCTGTCTGAATCATCACAAATCCCAGTGGAAGGGCAGGCATTTTCCAGATGGTAGGAAATAAACTCTGGGATACTTCCACGATGAGAACTCATTAGCCCTGCTGGCTCAGCTCCAAGCTCGATGGCAGTCCATGTAAACTGTATTTGGACCTGCCCTTTTTCTATCATCTGTTCCCATGAAATCTCCAGCCCCATCTTACACGGACAAGCTGCCCGGCTAGCTATTAATTTGATTACGTGCGGCCTTTGCCTCTTGGAGAGCTTAGAGCTCGGGCAAGTATCTTCCCGTAAACCTACTGCACGCTAATCCAAGCATCTCAGCTGCCTTCACGCCACCCATCTGCTCGCCACTCGGTTGATGCTAACCTGCCCGCACGGAGTCTAGGGAATAGTGAGGTATTTGGCTGGCTTCCAGGTTGCAAAGGCAGAGCACTGGACAAAAAAAAAAAAAGGCATATATGTACATGCACGTGACAGGATTTAAGCCCAGCCACAGCCAAACGTTACTACTGTGCTTTGCACGGGCTGCAGCAGTGTTCTCTGTCCTACCACACACCCTTGTGCACCCCACAAACTGGGAGAGGGGGGTTCTTCCAGGCAGTATCTGCACTTGGTGGCTGTCGCTGCCACCCACCATGGATGACGGAGCCTCCGGAGCAATCACGAGGCTCCAAGTCATCCCCTTCTGCCCCGAGTCTCCAACAGCCATCAGCTGAGTGACAGGAAAGCCACATGAGCAGTACCAGGTCCTGGTAGGGCTCTGCTGCTGTAGGTGCTTCTGGCAGCAGTAGCAACCTGGCTCGGTAGGAGGGGTGCTCCTCCTTGCGTGGTTGCAGGATGTCGGACTCAGCCAAAGTTGTGATCTAGAATAAAAGATTCTCTGCAGCTTTTTTCCTCTAAAACCTCATAGCTTTTCCACAGCACAAAGCTTGCCCAGACTGCAGATAGCTTGAAGCCCTTTAACAGTCTTTTGAACAAGTCCCAGCTGAAGACAGATGTTTCCGCAACTCAGTTGGGTAAAAGGTGTCCCACCTCCTATGGGGGTGACCCAATTGCCCTCTATTTTAAAACGTAGGAGGCACAGTAAGAGAACCCCCATGCCAGTTGAGAGAGACAGCAGGACTGTCCTGTGTTTTACACAGTGTTTTACACACAGGAAGCTGTTTCGAAGAGGTCTGTGCAGTGTAAGGCGCCGTGAAGCAGCCGGTGTTTCAGGTTTGCAGTGAGCACTGGGGATGTTTGTATGGGCTTAGCATTTGCTCTCTGTGTTTCAGCCCACCTGGCTGACGGTGCTTCTGTGCTTGTTGCACAGGGATGGCAGCGGGCAGCCAGAGCAGACTGACCGGTGAGGTGGGGTTCAGCCCTCCTGTGCCATTTGCAGCCCAATGTGTGACTTGACACTGCAGTTGTGTGTTGGGGACAGGCAGCAGTCATTTGACGCGTGCACTGTGGCATTGGGCTGCCAGCGGGGCACGTGGTGGCTGACAGCCATGTCCTGTAGTCACAGGGAGTCCCAGCGCAGGAGGGAAGCAGGCGCTGATAATCCTGCAGTCGGGGAGTGCAGCGTTCACATCAAAAAGTGACCTTCCCTGTTTGCAGAAGGTGAAATCTGCAGATGCAGACTATAAAACAGTGTGGGTTTGAGAACGAGAATATCTTAGATACCATGAAAGCTTGAAACAGCTACAGCAGCCCTATAGGGAGCAAGCAACTGCTGTCCTCAAGCAGCTCCTACTTGGCTTTGTAGCTCTGATGATTCAAAAATTGCTCTCTCCTAGATCACAACAAATCCAAAAGTGTCCCAATACATACTCTCAGATAGGCTCCCTCCTTCTCTTTCAGGATTTTCCATCTTTTCCCGAGCTCTCCAGCCATTGCCTTTGCTGCCCATCCCTGAACACAGTCCTAGACATGCACCATCTGGAGAAGAGCCTTTGCAGGGCAGCCTCTGTGCCCAGAGGGCTGTGGGAGGAGGCACGGAGCGCTCAGTGGAAAAGGAGTAAATCTCATTAAGGGTTTTAACATTTATGGCCAGCAAGATAATGAAGGAAGGTAATTTGGGGTAGCCGTATTGCAGTTATCATAATGTTTCCCTGAAGCACAAAGATAAAAGTCAGTGGATAATGTCCATAAGGAGTTTTTATATCTTCCTCTTTTTATTTTTTTTTTTAAGCAATAGCCATTGCAGTCAAAGACGGGTGTCATTTACAAACACAGAGAAGGCAATTGTGTGACACTGAAACGCAAAATTACAAGACTCTCAAGGCTCACCTGGCTGTCACGACCCATGTTGGAGACCCACTGCAGTTGACAAGAATCCCTTGTCCCCACCATTAAATTGTTTTACTAGGAGGAGCAGTGCTCTCCCCATGTTTATCTCACAGGGACCTGTATTTGGAGATGTCCTGGCAGATCTTCTCTTCCTCCCCTTTTATATTCTGGCTTTACTTTCTCATTTTACCCTATTCTGCAATGTAAGAAGAAGGGTAGATGATGAACTGGGAACAGGGTATGCCTAAAATGAGGGAAAACAAATAACTTTTCTTTTTTTTTCTCTGCACTAATGAACTTGTGGAACTCACTGCCACAGGGCATGACTGGAGCCAAGCGGTTCCTGTGCACAACTCATCACAGAACATGCTTGCACAAAACTCTCTAGCATCTTTGCTTAAGACTTACATAGAGTGGATTGGTATCTGTAAGACATTTTTTTGTGGCCCAAAGCTTGTTGTTTGCTACGATTAGGGATTTTTATTTCTTCCTCTGAAACATAGTGCGATGAGCTTTCTGTTTCCTCAGAGAGGAATGCTAACAAATCAGTAATATTTAACATAGCGCAGCAGTGATTTGCAGGGCTAAACAAAACTGTCACCCCAGAGATTTCGCAGCACCGGTGCTCGCTCTAGCAGCCATCACCCATGGGTGCACAGTGCGCCAAGATGGGTCCACACGCCCCCCCGAACCTGAATCAACTGCAGAAGCCAGTCAGGCTGTGGTGATAAACCAAGACAGCAAGCAAAGGTATTTCAAAAGCTGTTACTTTACTTCCCCCCACTGTGACAGCCTGATCGCTCATTATCTCCCAAATGTTTCCAGCAAAATTTTATGAATTTTTTCCACCAGTTCTGAGATTTGTACTTTTTTCTGAAGGAAGCACATTACTTCACCATTTCAAACAGCCCCAGACCCTGACCGCAGCAGATGGCTGAGACTCCCAATATAAATTATCAATGTCACCAGTCCTCCCAAAAACTAGGATAACCCAGACTGGCCTGTGACTAAAACAGCTGACTGGAAGGCAGGGCGACAGACTCTTTGCACAGCCCTTTTTCTTGTTACAGTGCCATTGGGCAAAGCCGCCATCTTGCACAGAGCCCATTTTGGCCTGGGGTTTTGTGGCTGGATAATGGCACCCTGAAGATTGTCTGACAGTATTGACTTTATGTCCGGATCTGGAACACACAAATGGAGACAAAGCCCTACTGTGGATGAGTGGGGAGGAAGAGAAAGGGTGATGGGCTGCACAAGGGCGGCTGCGGTGCCTTCAGCCACACAAGCATCTCTGCGAGCCGAGTGGCACCGCCTGAGGAGACGGCCTGTGAGGCGGACTACAACTCCCAATATGCTCTGCGGCCTCGCGGCCCCTACGAGAGCGCGCCGCGCAGGGAACTACAACTCCCATCCTGCACCGCTCCACACGCCGCTTTTCTATTGGCTGGCTGTCGGGCTGGCGCGAATCCCCTTCCCCTCAAGGGGAGTGGCGCTTCTCGCATCTCCACGACAACAGGAGAGCAAACAAGATGGCGGCGGCCCGTTCGGTGGGGTGACGGGGTGGTGCTCGAGTGCGAAGCACCGATAGCGCGGTTCCCTCTGCGTCCTCGCTTCTTATTACAGCTCATGGCGGGGGGCGAGGAGAAGGGGGGAGAGGGCAGCCTCGGTGAGCTGCTTACCCCCTCTTATGGGTCTCTGCAGCACCTCTCCCAGGGGATCCCTGGGGAGCTGCCCCAGCACAGGCTCAGACTGCGGCAGCCCCATTTTTAGCCTGCCTCGCCAAGAGGACAAGCAGGAGGAGGATGACGAAGAGGAAGAGGAGTCACAGCGCACAGAGGTTCAGCTCAGTGCCCCCCAGCTATTTGGGGAGGGGTGTGCTCGTGAGGGAAGAGCCTTTCCCTCCTCATCACTCAGTGTAGTTGTGGGGGAAAGAAGGGGGAGTCCATGGGGGCACCAGGTAGTGATTTCTCATTTCCCTGAAGAGGGGAACGGCTGTTTTGGTCTATGTCCCCTCACCTCTAATTTCTGCCTTTTTTTAGGGTCCCTTCCATCCCCGTGGTGTCCAGGACACTTCTGGATTGCCCCTCTCTCTCCTTGCTATGTAAAGACTAAGGATAAGCTGGCATATGGATGGCCAAATTAAACCCCTTTCCTGTTTATATGCCCAGCCCTGAGATTCAATAAGCTGGACCCAAGTGAATTTTGTCTCCCTGCTCTGCTGGGCTCTGAAGTGTCCACTGCTACAGCATTATTGCCTCATATTTTTACCTAGTGAAAATGCATCTGTAGTCTCCATTGCTGTAACTTGAAGGTGCTATAATTTAGATGATTACAGTTTGAAACATTATTTATCTTGGTCCCTAGATTAGCAATTGTTGTGTGACTTCTCCAAGCTCATAGGAATTTCACAAGCCATTGGCTTATTTTCTCATTAAACCTATGCAGTGGTTCATTAGTGCCATCTGTCAAGTACCCTCTTTGGCAAAGATTGTTCTCTGAAGAGTAGTGCTAGCTGCTCATGCTGAACAAATTTAAAGGGCCTCCAATAATGTGCATATTGGGGTACAACACTGGGGTTATGTTAGTGCTGATTTGGTGAGATGTTAACATCCATAATCAATGTGAGTTTCATAGCTCAACATCTCTGGAAACAGGTCGTGTTTAGAGCTGTGCATTTAAACCATAAGGTAAAAAAAATCCCAACAAAAACTGTTGTACATTTTTAAATGTACAGAGCTAGTATGTGACATGTTTCTATTTACCCATTTTGAGGGCTGTGTTCATCATTTTTCCTAATATGCAGTGCCTTAGTAGGGTGATGGAGCACTAAAAGCAGCATTTGATTGAGGACTTTTATTAAACTCTGTTCCCGGTTGCATTGCAGGCAGCCCCCAGATTCTACCGAGTGTAGAATTTCATTTCATAAATTTCCCCTTAATCCGTTCCTCTCCCTGCCCCCCCTTTCTGGTATTTTATAGGGTCAGTTTGACGGAGTGTTGGATGAAGACACTGTGGCTGAGGGTCTCCACAAGCTGGGGCGCTCAGCCTCTGGTATCGAATACGTTTATCTTAATCTGTCGCTTTCAGTAAGTATAAGCAAAGAACATCATTATAAAGTGCTTCTCTGCTCGAAGGTTTCCTCTTTTTAACAGCAAATGGTTGGTTAGCAATAGTAAAAAAATTTCAAGACACAGATTTTTGTCTTTACCTGTCAATGCCGTTTCACGTACATGAGAGTTTTGACAAGATACAGCATGGCTCCTGCTGACAACTGCCATATCGGTATGTTTTTTTTTCACTTAGTAGCAACAGCAGTAAGATTTTTCCTTAGCCGGTCTTCGGGTGTGAAAACGTACCTTCCTGCTTCAGCCAGCTGGAGAAAAAATAGAGGAACATGCTAAACACCTGAGAATGCTGCATTTATTGTCCCTTCAGAAAGTTAAAATGGTTGTGTCTTTTTAAAGATTACTTGCTGCCGCTCCCTTTTCTATGCAGCCTTGTTTTTCTGGCATTTTTCCTAGCTACAGCTGTCTCTCCTGGTTGTGTTTTAAAGTCTTCTTTTGACATTTTCTCCATTCATGGCTCGTCTGCAGGTCTAACATCACTTTCTGTATATGTCATCCTGTTCTGACACATCCAGCTGGAGGGACCCTGGGGCACCTCTTCAATGTCTCCTGCTACTGTGTATCTCTTGGGAGAGCGGGTGAGGTTATACAGCTAGTTATTAAAGTCTCTTTGCTTTGTTTTTCCAGGGTCGTGAGTTAAGTGACATTAACATTCTCTCCAGATACGTTCACCTACAGAAGTTGGAACTTTCATATAATAAAATTAATGGTATGTAGTAAATACACTAGTAAATTCTTGGGTTGTGAAATCATTTAAGATGAGAAATGCACTGTACCATGTAGCTTTAATATCACAAAGCCTGGATTACATTTTAATGGTGTAACTACTCCAGCTCTACAGACTGAGGCAATGGCTAGATCTTCTTGAGAATGATGTATGGACCGTTCAGACAGCCGCACCAGCATATGCTTATCAGACAGAAACATGGAGATTATTGTCCAGTTTATTATCCAAAGATAAAGTGCAAGAAAGCATGTCAATACAAGATTAAGGTTGAGATTTTACATGTGCAGATGTCATAATATTTAAAGTTATGTCTGGTACAGTTTTGCCAGCCTTGGGCTTTCCTATGTCAAGGTTTCCCATTGGTGACAAAATGTAAAAAAAGTTATCCTGGATTTAGAAGGTAACAAATGGAGACCAGGGTAAGCTCCATAATCTTCTACTCCTTCCCTCTCCTTCGTACTCCCCAACTCATTTTTTAACTTAACAGCAAAAGGAATAAGCTGTGATGGCAGCCTGTTGCATTATTTCTTTCAAGTTCATTTCACTGGAGGTGCTGGAGTCCAATAATAGCAGCACATTTGTAAGGCAGCACTTCTCCGTGGTCATTTTGCTAATATTTTGTCTGTGAAGGCTAGGTCTGTACAGAGCAGGGACTTTTCCATAGCAACTAGTCATTTCGTCTTCACTAGTAGCCTAAATACTTTTCTCCACTAATTAATAACTTAGGACAGAGGTAGTCTCTCTGTCATTCTAGAGGTAGCTAGCATATAAAACTATATTCTGGCTTATAGACAAATCAGTGGACATAATGGAAGTTTAATGTAGAACTTGAATATTTACTCTTCGTGGTTTAGAAACCATCTTTTTTTCTCATAGATTTTATTATATCTGAATTCTGCATTTCAAACATCGCTTTCTGAATGTGTAACTACAAATTGATTCTTGATTGCTATTGGACGTATTATCACATTTTGACATGGTGATTTCTGCATTTACCTATGCATTTATGTACAGGATTTGACATTTTGTTTTTGTTACTAGATCTTTCTTGTATCAGTCACATGCCTCACTTACTAGAACTGAATGCTTCCAACAATGAATTGACTACATATTTTGGTTTTAAACCACCTAAAAATCTCAAGGTAAGTTGCAAAAAATGCATTTTATAGGTTTAAATTCAAAACAGTTTTCTAAATCTAATTTAGATACTGTATTTGGACATGTGCAAAAGCGAATTTTTATGCTTTCCTTATTCTTCTTTCTTACCTCATTTGACATTTTAATAGCTTTTCCAAATGTTTGGGTATTTTACACTGCACATTTCAGTCTTTTATTTTCTTTCACACTCTGAACACTGGGAAGGTATATTATACATGGGAAGGTGTATTTTACAGTTAACTGTTCTAGCCACAGGTAAATATGGCCAGAATTTTTTCCTTGCTTGTCGAATTCATCAGACCTTTAGTGGGATCAGTTCCTGCCTTTCAAATTGACTGATGCCAGTTGTTATTGTGAAACATGTACGTAAAGTGTAGCTGTGTGCTAGTCTTCCCTTTGCTGTTGTTTTCTTGTTGCCCACTTTGGGTTATGAAAAGCAGGAGGTTGTTTTGAAATACGACCTTTATGTATTTCTCTGTCTTCTCTGTTAGTTTTTTAATATGTATGTGTAATTACAGGATCATTAATGATAATGTTGTTGGAAGAAAGTATAGTTTGGGAAGTTCCCAAAATGTGAATCCTATGTGTCATAAAAAAGAGCCTTTCTGTTTATGTCCCAATATTAATATTGATGATCTTCTCATTTCTTCCACACCCTTGATAGGAAGTTTAATGTAACAGCTGTTTAGTTTCACAAGACAGCTGTAAGTGCTGAAGGAAAAAAACTAACTTTCTGTCTCCTTTTTTCTTTAGGAAGTAGATTTTTCATACAATCAAATACCTAAAATGCAAGATTTGTCAGCATACCAGTCACTTACTAAACTCTTGCTGGATTGTATCCTTTATGGAAACTTGAATGGGAGAAAAGTTGCTTGTTTGCTTTCTGAACAGCTCTTTGCTTCAAATAGATACCTGTTTTCTTTGTATTTTTCCTTCGTGTCAGTTTTGTCTTTAGAAGCAAGATTAAACACTGTAATTCTGGTGGTGAAACTGATCTTAATTTACTCAAGTATGCCTAGTGTTAAAGGTGTTTGTGTGTACATGTAAGGTATTAGCCTGCTAGAGGAACAAAAAAACCCTCCACTTTGCATCATGTAAAACTGAAAAAGTGACATGTCACACTGTCTTTGCATGGCAGAGGTAATAAATAATCCCAGTATTTTTATATAAGAAAGGTTAATAGGAAATCAGCTTGGAATGCTAAGCTCCCTTAAATGAAAAAGGTGCATGTTGTTTAATCTTAGACATAGATAATTACGCAGGTACTATAGAGGCTCTGTGGAGGACAAGGCCGTTTAATAACAATGAAGAGCATGTTTAAGTGAGAGGAAACTTCCTGAAGTATGCTGAGGGAAGTACACAGAGCGAAAGTGTTCTGCTACACACCTTCGACGCTCTCACGGTGGTACCCAGTTTGTGGGATTAGAAACACTGTTCTGGCAGAAATCAGATAAACATGAACCTGCAGATTACGTTTTTTCATTCCTTACTTCTCCAAGGCTGTCCATAGTACTCTTAGTCTCCCTAAAGATTCTCCTATGCTTTTGTGAAAGGCCTCCTGGAGTTTCATGTTGACATGCTGCCTTACTTACAATTGCTTCCCGAGGGCTCGTGAACCTTTCCTCTTTGCCTCATAAATTGCATCTTGATTTTCTGCTTTCTGAAAAGGAGAAGACAGCAGGCTCTTGCAGTTTTTCTCTGTCTCTTGTCCTCGAAGTAGCCCATTACCAAACGATACTAATACAATGCCTTTTTCATGTAGGAGCAGATAAAGCATTTGCAGGGCGTCCAGGTTACTTTATTCACATGTTTTACAAGGTGTGCAGGTGACATGATTCTTGTCAGAAAATGGCATTGAGACACTGTCCCTTTGCAGTTCTAATTTTCCATTGCAGAGCAAAAACCATACAGCAAAATGAAAAGGCAAAAAGATCAGAGATTTGTATTGTGGATCTGAATTAGTATTTTTTCATTTGGTTTCAATGCAGCAGCGTGCTGTCTTCCATTTCTTCATTTGTCAGTGAAGATGCCATTGAAGTGGGGAGAAAAACTGTTTCATGCATACAGTTGCAATGGGACCCTCTGAAATAGAAGAAAATGAGTGCAGAATTTAGAAGTGCAGAATTTAGAATAGCAAAGTGGCGCTGTTCCTAACTCATGTCAAGCACTCCTTGCCGAAGACATGCCAGACAAAACAAGCTGTTCTTTGTAATCGTAAATGAAAATACTATATTAAATATCATGCCGTAGCAGAAATGTTTGGCATGCATTTCTTGTTGACAGTAACTAACTATTTCTTAGGATATTTAAGTGAATTATGATGCAGATGGTAAGGTCATTGTAACTTTTTCCTGACAGGTGCACACACAAGCACACCTGACAGGATTATAAATGAGTTTTCAAGGAGGACATTGTCCAAACCAGAAAGGGAGACAGCTTGGGCAATAATATTTGACAAAGCATTATAGTGAGTCATTAAAAGACTAAAACTGATTGTATTAGTTTTTAGTGCTGAGCAATTTGCTGCCTCATATTGATGCTTATGGCTTAAACAATATTTTTTCCTCGCCAAAACTTTTCCTCCTCAGTTGAAAGAGAAGCAGTCCCATTTTCTATGCAAATCAATGAATATCTGTCAAATATCAGTGCCTGTGGATGGTTTTGATTTCTTTTCTAAATGACAAAGAGCCTAGTGTGAGGTCCTATGAAAAGATAAATCTGTGCTTACCAGTTCATTTCTCCTCCTCTCTTTCCCCATCTAGGCCTGCGAGTATAGAACTTAGGTAGTGTACAATTAAATCCTTATGTAGGAATGCAGTTAGGAAAAAAAGAGAGTTAGGTCACAGCTATTGAAGAATATTCTGTTGGCCCAGAATAAGCTTACATTTTGTTTGGTTACAATATCATTCAGACTGAGAGAAAAAAATCCTGATAATTTGTCCACTGCCTGGTAAGACTAGAAACGTGAATGAAAACTCATTTGCCCCTCTTCGCAGGCAGAGTTCATTCTCTCAAGTCAATGAAAAATATTTTCTTTTGTGATTGCCTAAAGGCATTTCTCTGTGTCCTGCATGTTCTGGCTATTTTTTTCAGTTATATTTCTTGGTTTTTCATTTAACTAGTTCCAGCTTGGACACTTACAATACGAGTGCAATTCTTTTTGCCTAACTTCAGTCACCAAACAATTAGATGCCTGGATCAGAGTTATCTGATTTCGGTACATTGGAGTTATAGAGAGTCAGGTACCTCTGCAGTTCATCCCATTTTAAGAGAGCAATCTGACATAGCTTGTCGTCAAAGGAAACTTGCTTTGTTTAAGTAATCTGGATAGTTATGTTAATGCTGAAGTTTGCCGAGAGGAATCCTAACTACTTTTACTGCTGCTTTTGAGTTTAATGTTCGTTTAAAATACACTTTCCCCTTTCAGTACAGATGGCCAGTATAGAACAGGTATAATTTAGAGTGAAATAGCCCCATATAGTACAATCGTCTGTTATTACTTGGATAATTTGTGTATAATGCTTGGAGGTCAAGGTCAGTTTGGAGCCATGTTAAGTACTCCGTAAACGTAAGAAGATCCTGCCTTCCTCTGATGACTCAGCCATGTGCCTGTATTCTACAGCTGACCTAACATGACTGGTGCCCAGTTAAAGTTAAAGGCGTAAAGACCCCTATGTTTTAGCTTGTGCATATGCATCCGATGAGAAGATCAGAGATTTACAGCATAGTTTTGCAAGGTGCTGGCAAAGTAGTTCTTTCCCCACACTGCTATTCCCTCATTTCCGCTACTTTCTCGATTTGCCATCAGCCTGGTTATGCCAGCTTGAAGGGCTGCGCTGTAAACCAGGTCACAGAAACTATCTGAGTTAAAAGCTCCTCCAAAAAGGAGGGGAGGATATTTCTAGTTGAATCAGTGCCGCTTATCCTGCAGCCCTACAAAAAGTTATGTCAGTCAAACAAGGAGGCAGTAAGCTCCAGAAAGGGGTGGGTGTGAGCAGCTGGGATTTTAAACTACTTAGCACGAAGCATTTGATATCCAGCTCCCCTTACCATAAAATTCAGCTCCATTGCTAATTTAGCTACTAATTATTGCTAAGGTTTTGTGTTCAGTTATTTTCCTTAAATGCAAAAACCTCTGTATAGTTAATAACATAAAGGAGATAAGAGGACTAGAGAAGTGTCACAGTCTGACTCATCTTAGTTTGTCACACAACAGACTCATTGCAATCAGTGGCCTTGAGAATTTACCTATCAGAATACTCAATCTGGTAAGAAAGACATAATTCTAGTTGTTTTCCTGTCTGTCTTTTATCTATATATTAATAAACGTGAAGATAATTACATAACAAATTTTCAGAGCTATGTGTAATACTGGACACTTTTTTTTTATTAATACAGGATCGTAGAATGATATAGGTTAGAAGGGAGCTGTGAAGGTCATCTGATCCCGTGTCCTGCTCAAAGCAGAGCCATCTTCCGTGGAGGTGGCTTAGGGCCTTGTCCAGCTGGGTTTTGAATTTCTCCAAAGATACTTTGCATTTGGTCTGGGTAGGCTTTGTTGTTGCTTAGGTGATGTGTAAGAAGTCACTTACTGTGCAAGTCCCACAATAAAAACAATGAAGATTTTTTTTAAAAAGTACATTTCCTCGTAAAGCTGTGTTCATGATAGCAGTGAGCTAGGACAGGAAAGGGAAAGCGAGGACTAAGAAGCCTGCATTCATTTTGAAAAACAAGTCAAGTTTAGTATGCAAATCTGATACATTATTAAAGGATCTTTGTTTAATTTTTTAAGGATCTTGTAATGAGATTGGAAGCTTTAAATTGTCAGCTTTTTGTCAAGATATCTAGGGTATATTTGTTTAAATACAACATTTCTAGGTTATATTTCTAGATGCTTTAGCGGGTTTTATCTTATCTGGCTTCAGATTTCTGCAGCATAGACAACCGCACGTGAGCTAGTTGTTCTCTGCTGCCTCAAAATTCAGTGGAGAGAAATGGACACTTAAAATACTTCATTATTCTAATCCAGCTGCTGACATCTACATTAATACAAGATGCATCAGGCCTTGCAAGTGCCTGTTTCTCTCTGTTGGTTATGAAGATAGCCAAGGATAACTAGCCCAAATATAGACCTCTATTTGTCAATGCCTACACTTGTTTGCATGCATCTTGCTCTTTTACAGGTCTTGGGAAGGCATTTATCTCAGTGTTCCTCAGTTCCATGTTTGTAAAATGTCCTTAATAATACCAACGCTTTCTTCTAAATCATTTTGAGATACTCAATATAGAGGTTGCGCAGAAACACAAGCAAAAACTATTTTTAATGCAGTTCAGTTGGTATAAAATACAACAGACTACTTCTTAATAGGTTTTACTTTGTAATAATAATTTAAAAAATATTTAATGGGATTTTAAAAATAAGTACCAAAAAACTATACATAGAAATATGCTCATATTTGCTACACTATTTTTAAGGACCTACATAAATATTTTAGGTAAAGCGAATGAATCCCTTATCAAAAATAGAAATATTCTTTTCCAATCCTTTTAAAATTTTAAAGATTTTTCTTCTGTTCTGTAGTAATTGATATAGAAAAGAGTAACTAAGGTCTGCACCCATCAAGGCCCGATTGGCCCTTGTACTTATTACTGCTTTGATATTCAGGAAAGGTATTCACATTTAAAAGTGGGCAGTAGTATGTTTTGAATAATATATTCAAATAGTGTTCAGTAACGTATTTTTAATATACTTGTATTTCAGATATATAATGCTTTTAGTAGCTTCCAGTTATGCCCTTAGTGGCAATAAAACTGAATTTTGTCTCATTTTTAGTGGATAAGATTAATTCAGATTGGCAAAATCATGTCTAAAAGTTCTGAAATGAACTATGGGAGTATGACAATCTAAGCTGACAGGAAGATCTTTTCTCAAAATGCTTTCTTCAGGGAGAACTACAGTAAGTCGGTCAACCATTGTGTGCCCTGATTTCCTCATCTGTTAAAAGGCCTAATAATAATTCTGTTAGTAATGGTTATCTGCTCTGTAAAATGTTTTGGAGGTTGTGTTAACAGCTAAGCCTTATTAACATGAACATGTTCTTCAGTTTTGGTTCTTACATGCTGATATGATTATTTATACAACTGTGTCCCTGCTTGTCTTTTTTAATTAGCAAAGTAGATAGTCATGTGGAAATTATGTAAATAGACAGATTTTAGCATAGCATTTTCTTTTACTAATTAGAATAAAATGCAGTTCTTTTTTCATGGGAGCAGTCATCTCCTCTCTTCCCATTGATTCGGCTTTCTTTTCCATTTTCCCTTGAGCTTTTTAGGTTGAATGAGTAGTAAGATCTGAAGTTTGGAAGAAAGGCTTCAAAAACTGTAAATACTGCCTAGCTATACCAAAAAGCCTTTATTCTGCTTATGTTTGCAAAAAATAGGAAGTGCAGCTCTAATGAACTGGACTCTTAGGAATTTTATGCTTTGCAAAAAAGGATCTCTACACAAATCCCTCTTGTTCACAGAATTTTGCATGCACCTCTTGCATAGCATTTTGCAACTAGAGCTCTGAGCTGTATCCTATTAAACGGAGGTCTAACGAGGAACAGGAAGAGAAGAGGGAGCCTCCATGCTATTAATAACCTAATTAAACATTTAAAAGTCAGGAAAAATGTCAAGGACAGACAACTGGATTAACATTAGAGTCAGCTGGCTTATTTATTTCAACAGTTCCTAAATATTTATTAATAGAATATGAGGCTTCTAAGCTTTCAGCACAAGGTGATGCTGATGGAAAAATATAACTTGCAAGGTTATACAAAAAGAATCATGTTGAGAGGCCATCTGGGTACGTGTGGCCACTGGGACAAAGATGAGTACAGAACCTAGCATGTTATACCTATTTGGAGTTCGTAGCAGAAATGAGTATATGATTTGTGAGGCCCTGAGAAATGAAGCCATCTGGTGTCCAGTGATAAATGTAGGTCTTGTATCTTGTACCTTGTTTGGAAGGAATATAAAACAATGATAGCTGGTTATGAGTTCTCAAAAACTTGGGTCATTTCTTGTGTTGGAGTCTAGATGAACTTACAGTAAGGTGGGTTTGTTAGGTTTTTTTGTTGTTTTTTTTTTTTTTTTACTGTGCTTGCTGTCACTGACAGTAAATGAAGTCTGCCTTCACTTAGTATGCATTAAGATGAAATTGTGTGTCCTAGAGATATTTTTAGAGACTGCCTGTAGTCCAAAGAAGACAGTACTCTATTGTTCTACCTTAATATTTTCATTATTTATTCTGTAATCATAAGTCTAAATATAACCATGATTACAGAGGGAAATTCTATGTATTTATGTATATATATTCTATAATTTTATGTGCATACCTGTTTTCTAAATTTTGAGTTGGATAGTGACAAGAGTATCCTTTAGCCAGTATCATCTTTAAAAGAATGCTAGAGCTCTCTTTATTGCTCTTGTCTCTTGCTGCTATTCAAGGTGAGTTTAAAGATAAGTTAATCAGAAGATAGTTGATTCTTTTTTCCTTGAGCAGTATGGAAAGCTGTAATATGTCATCGCAAGATGAAGATGGGGCTAATGCATAAAAGGCCTATTTGTAATAGGATTCTCAATAATAAAGTGAACTCTCTTCTTCCTGAGGAATGTAGTTTTCCATCTGTAGAACTTTATCAACAGTTTATATGTTTTCATTTCTTCTTAGAGCTCTAACCAGATTGAAAAGATAACTGGGTTGGACAGCTTGAAAACTCTACAGAAGCTGGACCTATCTAGCAATAAAATAACTAGTCTAGAAGGCTTGGAGGAACATGATCTACTAGAGATGATCAACCTAGAGGATAACCAGGTAGCATATTTAATATTGATCTCAGCTTTTTCTAAGAATGCAGGATTTTTTTTTTTCTAAAATCCAATCCCTTTAAGGCTTAATCAAAAAAATCTCACAACACTGCAAGAAATTAATATTAGAAAAGATGACATTTTTTCCTTTGGTATTTCACTCCAATGCTGTTTCACATGTTGATTGATAGTGTACTCCTCAGGCCTTACTTAATATCTCTAGATGGGTTTATCTTTATGTAGGTATCACTCCTGTAGTATTTAGTGCTCACGTACATAAAGAACTAACAGTGCTCCCTTGAGTGGATAAAGATAGGGATGAGTATGCAGCTTTTTCAGCTTGATTATTCTTGAGGATCTTTACTTACATCACAGCTTTTCTACTGCCAGGCCTCAGGAGGGTTTGCTAATATCTCTCAGCCCAATTTTATGACCACAGATTTTTCTGAGCTCTCAGCTGGAAACTTCCTGTAAGGCAGAACTGCATGTACTCTATTATAAAGTGGCTTCTGTTATGCAGCAGAATTTTCGCTGGAAGTACAATGATAAAATCCAACTCATTTGTATTTGAATTTTGAAACTCAACCCATATATACATAATACTTTTGATACTGAGCTTCCAGGGTCCTTAACTGAACAGACTGTCAATTCATGAATCATTTTGACATCAAAGACAGATCTGCATGTGAAAAAAAATCTAAGAAAATAAGAAATAAAAATATAAACCAGGAATTGAACATTTTCTGTCATTTTTCCCCACTTGCAAGATACGTTTACAGGATTTAATTCAAGACACTATGAATTCTTTTTCTCACACTGTGTTCAAGTTGACATTTAAAGGTACATCAATTGCACAAGACAGGAAACTATCTAATAGTATGGTTGCTATTAGCATTAATAACACCACTTCCATTGCCTCATATAGTTTCCACTATTCTTTATGGCACGCAAAAGCTATTAATTTTACCTCATCAAGATTTGCCTCTTTTAATGATGTTATTGAAACTGTTTAATGAGTCACCATGTTTTGAACATTTCCTTCTGAAGAATAATTTAAAGAGAATTTTAATTAATTAACACAGAAAGATCTGAGTTACTTCAAGCTCACTACCACCCAGAATGATCTTAAATGCTTGATTTTTCAAAAATGGGCACAGTAGGTTTATCTGCAAACCATGTCTCTCATATACACGTTCAGTGATTTTCAAATGTTGGCTGTTGGCATTCTATGATTTATTTAGGAAATCCACCCAAATGACATTTAACTTGGTCAAAACTGTTCCATGGTGGGCTTCTTGTTATCTCAAAATGAGTATTGGGTAGGCTATGGTTGAGGTTTATGTTTTTAGACACTTTACATAAGCTGAGTGTAAGTTAAGGATAGAATGTGAAGTCTTCTAGGTCCAGTCTTTCAGCAACAGAGGAAAAACAGGTATCCTTACAAGGCAATTCATCCCAGCCTACCGTGGATCAGATGACCTCTGGAACTGCCTCTCTCTGCTGATTATAAAGTGAGGTTAAGTGACTGACTTCTGACTTGGTCTAACTTAACAGATGGCTAAAATGAGGCAACATGAATTCCACTTGACCCATTTTGTTTTAATTGAGAGCCTTGCAACTGTTCATTCAGGGTCTAGCACAAGTGCCTCTAGCGTGACTTTGCTTTGGGCACACAAACTTTGATTAATCCCACATAAGTTCTAATGCTTATCTGATGTGCCTGAGTGCAGCCAACCCAGGTTTCCTTTGTGGATAGGTGAGACCTTAAGTGCGTCACCCTCTGGACACAGACAGCCAAGGACAACTATGCTGATGCTTTTCAATCAGGTGCTGCAAGTTAGGTATGATGAACTTGAGCTCAGTGAAAAGAAACTCTTCTTAGACGGGATTTTTTTTCGCTAGTCTACTGAAGCACAAATATAACTGCAGAATTGCCTCACTTAGCCGCATCAGCCACATAAAAGCTAAATGTGTTAGGGCTTGACATTTGAAAGAACTGGGGAAGTGCAGGTGGTTTGAAATTGCTGTCTGTATTATCCTGCTTCTCCACTAACCCAAGTTGTCTGCCTTTTGTGACTAGAAGTGCCTTACTGAATGCAGTTAACATGTATACCCATTTTGTGAGTATAATGAATTTTTTTACATCCAGATTTTAAGAGCAGGGATTAAAATACTTTCTTTTTTCCCATAGTTATCATGGATTCTGTAGCTGCTGATTTATGCTCTGTTTCTGTCACTAATTAGATTGCTGAGCTGCGTGAACTTGAATGTATTGAAGATCTGCCTCTCCTCAGAGTTTTAAATCTTTTGAAAAATCCTGTACAGGTAAGAAAGAACTAAAGAGGAAGCCAAAAATAAGAACCTAGAACTGCTATTTTGGATCACACAGAATCCATTTAGCCTCAGTTTCTATCTCTGAGAGTGGCCAGGTCATTTCAGGTAACCAGTACAAGAAATGATGAGTGATGGTTTCCCTGGCATGGTTACCCACCTTTGTCTGGGAACTTTGTCTGAACCAAAGCTGCATATGAATCGTGATGTTTAATATCCACGTAGTAAATCCATGAGTTTTATTAATTGCATTTGTGAATCCATTTATGCATTTGTACTCGCAGTATGCCATGATTTTTGTTTGGGAAAAGATTCCCTTTTTGTTTGCTTTGAAGGTCTGTACTCGATTGTTCCTGGGAAAAGCTCAAAGGAACTTAATAGCTTTTAAAATAAATAGCTTTTAAACTAAATAGCTTTTAAAATCATGTGTCTCTGGAATCTGTATCTTCCTTTCTCCTTTAAGATTTACTCAGTTCTCATTTATGGCTCCCATAATATTCCTTAATTAATGAATTAAACATCCATTTTATCAACAGCAATGACATTTGCAAAATATCAGAAATTCTGACTTTGACTCTGCATTTGTAATTTGTCCTGAGTGATCAAAAGTGATTCTATCCTGACTTCTGTGATTTCTAAATTATGTTTAAATTTTACAGTGATTTCCAGTGTCAGAGAGAAGAAAAATGTTAAGGGTTTAACTTCTTCTTTCTGTAATTGCTAGTTTTGTGTTGACTTTCGTGAGAATGGTCTGTCGTGACACACCATGAAATTAGCGTGAAAAAATACCCTTAATAGGCTGCCCCTGGTCATCCGTAATCTGAAAGCCTTTTTCTGTTTAGGTGTCCTCCCCCTAAGCAAAGTCTGATCCAATTACTGTTTTAATAACTTATACATGCAACAATCATCTTAAGACAGCTGTCTGAATTTCAGTTGTTTTAACAGGACCTTACTGGTTTTAGAACTAAGGAGCTTCATGAACTTGTCAGTGTCAGCTTTTTAATTTGATTTTTAGTTATTATTTTTTATTGTCGCAGACTTAAAAGCGTATATGATGATGAATTTATAATACAGATTCTCTTTTACAGTTCCTACAGTACTACTAAGGTCAGAAGTATTAACTGTAGTTTATAGAATCTTTTAGGTTGGAAAGGACCTTTAAGATCATCAAGTCCAACCATAAACCTACCACTGCCAAGTCCACCACTAAACCATGTCCCTAAGTGCCACATCTGCATGTATCTTAAATACCTCCAGGGATGGTGACTCAACCACTTCCCTGGGCAGCCTGTTCCAATGCTTGACGCTTTTGGTGAAGAAGTTTTTCCCAATGTCCAGTCTAAGCCTCCCCTGGCACAACTTGAAGCCATTTCCTCTCGTCCTATCTCTTGTTACTTGGGAGAAGAGACCAACCCCCACCTCGCTACAACCTCCTTTCAGGTAGTTGTAGAGCGCGATGAGGTCTCCCCTCAGCCTCCTCTGCTCCAGGCTAAACAGCCCCAGTTCCCTCAGCTGCTCCTCATAAGACTTGTGCTCCAGACCCTTCACCAGCTTCGTTGCCCTTCTCTGGACACGCTCCAGCACCTCAATGTCCTTCTTGTCGTGAGGGGCCCAAAACTGAACACAGGATTCGAGGGGCGGCCTCACCAGGGCCGAGTACAGGGGCACGATCACCTCCCTGCTCCTGCTGGCCACACTATTTCTGATACAGGCCCGGATGCCGTTGGCCACCTGGGCACACTGCTGGCTCATATTCAGCTGGCTATCGACCATTTATTAATTGTATTATATTACGATTATTACGTAATTCCAGTATAGATAATGCTTTTGGTTCTCCAACAGTCTTGCTTGGTGTTCTAGTGGGTATGGTGGTGATTTTTAAATTCCCATCTTGACCTTTTGAACAATGTATTGCAGACTTTTGAACAACTATTAGCTTTTGTTGCAGAAGCTAAGCTTGTGGTGGGAGGTCAATTTGTACAGTGTATTGACATCCTTCAGGATAAAAAGCTTTTTATGTTGCAATGTATTAAGGCCAATTTAATTTCAACCGATTGAAAGTAAGTATTAGATTAATGAAGTTAAGTATTTTATGTCAAAGTGGAAACTTTGTCCTTCAGGAGCAAACAGATTATTGGCACTCAGTGATTTTCACGTTGCTCCAGCTAACAGAACTGGATCTCAAGAAGATTTCAGTGGAAGAAAAGGTATG
Organism: Fulmarus glacialis; assembly: GCF_000690835.1. Lineage (NCBI taxonomy): Eukaryota > Metazoa > Chordata > Aves > Procellariiformes > Procellariidae > Fulmarus > Fulmarus glacialis. Next base: position 54,874 of record NW_009185724.1, on the reverse strand, counting down.
TAAACATCATATCATTCTGGACTTTTTCTAAATAAAGAATATAAAAAATTGTGCATGCAAATGTAGCTTTGTAGTCATTTGGGTGCGACAAATCTCCTATGTTTCAGCCCCCAAGATAGGCTACAAATGCAGAGACTTTTGCTTTTAAATCCAGATATATATCTACAGAATTTCTGGAGCAGTTGTGTATGTAAAAATGCAAAGCTTACCTAAAAGCTTTGTTCAGTGAAGAAATTTATTTAGCAGCCGTTGTTACTCAGCTAGTGAATCTAAACAGGCAACTACATTCATTAAATACTCTTAAGTGGTAACCACTGTGCTACTTTTAAAATACCATTGTTGGGTTTTTTTAGTGTCATGTACGGCAAAATGAACTCTGAAAGTAATGATGATGCTTGTTTCCCATTCTACTCTGTACAGCTTTCACTGTAAAATCTTCTCCCAAAAAAAACCTGCTCAGACTGCTTACAGTAACTTTCTCTTGTAATAGAAACCTTTCCCTCTTGTGCCGTAATTTTACTGTAATTTGGTTGCTGCATGTAGTATTTGGGCTTAAGCCATGCTAGAACTGTTAGGATTATCAGATGCCAATTGGGGTTGGATTTCAGGGAATTATCTTTTAAAAATGATCCTTACAAGAAATTCATCACTCCCAACTTTAGCTGCATAAATATTAGGGTTCTTGTTTAATGCCAAGCTCTCTCTATCATGAACACAGAGAAGGAATGATACCAGAGCGTAATTTACCCCACCTACCCAAGATGTTGGTCTTACTCTTTGTCTTATGTGGCAATCTGTTTTCCTTCCAGTAAAATTTTGAATATATTACAGAAATTTTTCCTTCTCTATGGACTGTAAAAGTAAACCTGATGACTGATTTAGACTAGCACTTAACTTTTGCATGATTAGTTATTTCAGAAAATCCTCTCCTCAGGTTATTTTAGGACATCTACTCTAGCCTCGTAAACTCTCTTGTCAAACTGAATTTGGAGGCAGCAGCTCTTCTGTCTCACTAACACACAAAATGGATATAGAGAAATGTTGTAGTTCAGATCAGAAGTGTGGTTGTGAAGTGAAACTCCCTGTTGCCCAACTTGCCATGCTTGATTCTCGTTGAGGAATAGTCTTGCAACATATGAACTAGACTTCTTTTGGACTAACCTTAACCAGATGATGTGCACCAGGATGCACCTAATGCGCTCCTAGCCACTAATTCAGATCAAAGGACCAAACTAGAGCTAAAGTGAAATGAGCTCCCTTCCCTCATTCCCCCCAAAATACTGTGGACATTGGGTCCCGAGTACTGAATGTTTTGTTTTAAAGATCCACTCCTATTGCATCATACTACTTGCTAATATAGGCATGGCTGTCGTCAGAGCTTATGGCAGTATTTTGCAGCAGTGTCAGCTAGCTGGTATTTGATGGTTTACATGAAATGACTCAGTAGTTCTTAACCTGTTTCTGAGTGGGTAGCATTAATAATACCAAAAAATATACAACTCATTAGCGGTCAGTACCCTCAATAGAGCTTTCAACAGAATGGATGGAGGGAATCGTTGGAGTTTGACTGCTTTTCCTCCCAGGAAAAACAGAAATGCATGGTCAGGAGAAAACTGCAGTTTGCTTGCTTTGTTAATGCCCATTCAGTTCCTCTTCTGACGAATAAATGAATGGCTTCAGTCCCTAAGGATTTTAGTTCGGCATCTTCCACCAGCACTGAGAGGATGCAAATTAATGGATAATTAAAACCTAAGCAAAATTACTTTGCATCTTATGTGGCATCCTGTTTTCTTTCCAGTAAAAGGTTGAATATATTAAAGATAGTGAGCTACGTCTGGCTGCCTTCCATCCATCTATCAAATTGTGCTTAAATCCCCGAAAAGATTTATGTAGTGGAGTGCTCACAGACAACCCAAATACAAAGGCTGACCCTCATAAATATGAAACCATCATTATTCATAGTCATCTGTGAAGCATATTGCAGCTGGAAACAATTACATCACCTCTCTTCTTTCCGCTCTTCTTTCTTTTGCCCCTAAACTGTGGAAACAGGTTGCTGCTGTGAATAAATACGATCCTCCTCCAGAAGTTGTTGCTGCTAAAGATCATATGACTCATGTTATGTATAGCGTGCTGCAGCCCCAGAGAATCTTTGACAGGTAAGCTTACCTCCACTTCACGTCAGCTCCTGAGGGTGGCACTCAAGTAAAGCAGAATTTGTTGTCGTATTTAGAGGGACATTTTTCTGTCCCTCTCCTACCTTTAAATTAATCTAATGAGGAAGAGACATTCCACAGTATTCTGGTAGCAGTCTGGAAATTAGGCAAATCTTATTTAGTTGAAATTGATTATGAAATGAAGCTAGTCATTCACCTCTAAAGTCTGAGACAGATTGTCCACAGCTCCATTTCTTTTAAACAATCTGTTGAAACAGATGGCCATTTGCACCATAAATGAAAGATGCAAAATTTCTATCAATACCCAAAGGCAATTTAAAAATCTCTAGAGGGAGAAGAGGGCTGTAAAACATATCTTCTTCCTATTCTGCTTACTCCTTCTCTTCACACTATTGGCATCCCATTGCGAGCAAAATGGCTTTATTTTGTGGCTTTGGGGCACATTTATATTCATAAGGTGAAATTTTCAAGTTTGTACTTAGGCAGAAGTAGCTGGACTTCCCTTCGGGAGGAGGTGATGCTGACTGCCACTTAAAAGCAGAAAAGGGAGAGGCAAATCAATGTTTTTTTTCCAATGTTGCCATTGCTATGCCAGGTGACTTCTCTTAGTCTCATTTCTCATCTAGAAAATGGAAATAGCCGTACTTTGCTGCTCTGCAGATGTGTTACAATATTTGCTTGATGAATGCTTGGAAAATGCTTTGACATACTCTGATGAAAGATACTATGAAATATATGTGGTTTATTATTGTATTGGCTACAGTGGGCACTGAGATCAACTTTTGTGCCCCACACCCTGTTTTAGCACTATTTTGGACATCTTAATTCATAATGAGTAACCTAATTTAAGATCCATGATTTAGTAACTCAGAAATCTATATTTTTAGAATATCTTTATTGCAAGTCTTGTGGTTTCTGGGATTGTCGATGAAAGACAGGAACCATCTCAGTGGTGATGATAGCTCCGACAATTCTTAACAGCCTATTAAAAAAACCCCCGAAGATTTATTTACTGTTTTGCAGTGTTAGAGATTTCTTTTTAAAAAAAAAAAAAAGCGCAATAGTTTTACCTAAAGGCACGGATTTCTTCCAATGCAGGCATAGGCTTTATTTAAATATATGTTTGTTGGATTGTGTATGTGTATTTTCATTGCTGGAAAGAAACAATTCTGTCTTCTATAAGAGGTATTGTATACACAAACACATAAACATGCAGACCAGCATTTATGGTACTGACCAAAATTGTTAATGATGCTTTGAATGTTTGCCCATGCTCAGCTGGAAAGCACATAACACAGTCATTAATGAAATCTTCCTAATGATGATGTGTTGCAAGTCTTCTACACTATAAAGTGCTTATTGGAACCAGATTGGTATAGTTCATTTGCATCTATATTTTTAGATGAGATTATAATTAATTCTATTTTAGTAACATCTCTATTAAAAATAAAACCTGAAAACAAAGCAAAAAGTTGCATTGTTGTATACTCCGCAGTCAGAAAACATTAGCATGAAGTTTCTTATGTCATTCCCTCTCTCTGTGTGCCTTGTGATTCTATCTTTAATTACATGGTAACACACCACTGAACAACATTATGTGTGTTTTTCCCCTACTATAAATGCATGTGACATTTAAAAAGGGAGCTTGATCATAGTTATAACTGCTACATGGGGAGCAGAAACTTAATAACAGAGGGCTCTTCAGTCTATTGGGCAAGTACATGACGAGACTTGGTATCTGGCTGTTGAGGATAAATTTATTCAGAGAAGAAATAGAGCATGATTATTTTTAACAATGAAGGTAATTAACCATTGGAATGATTTACCAAGGGTACCAAGAAGTCTCCACAACTGGAACGTTTTTAATTAAAATATGCTCTAATGGAACCTCAGGTATCAGGCTTGAAACAAGAACTAACTCGGGGAAATCCTGTTGCCAGTGTGTTGAGGGGACTCTGAGTAGATGATCACAGTAGTCCCTTCTGGCCTCGAAATCTGTTAATCTTGCACAGCAGTGTATTACTGTAGTCGCCAAAGACAAAGAAAGTTGAAAGATGCACATTAAACAAGCCTAGAACTCTTTACAAGATACTGCTTACAAGTTGTAGGAAAACCAAAACTTTAATTTATCTTTGGAGAACCAGTAAGTGGAGATGTAAAGAAAGATAGTATTATGGAAATGTTCTCCTGTTCTTCTGATGAAATAATAAATCCAAGGAATTTGGGGATATGAGGAATTTGAGCAATGGAAATCTGTTCAAGGAAATTTGAATTCCGAGTATATTCATGTAAGGTAATGATATATTGTATCATTGCTGGATATAACACTTCCTTGTAAAAGAAAAGATTACAGAGGAATTCTGCAGTTTGCAAGCATGTAACAGGTTCTGTGCATGGAGAAGGAATATATTAAAACTATGTTGAAGATAAGGGTTCTGTCTTCACAGACCTGCCTTAACATCATTATTCACGAAGGGCACAGCCTTGAGCAAGAATAAGAACCTTTCTGCTACGTCTTGATAAATTTTGAATCTCTAGTCACTAAGCACGTTTTGTGGAATTCCCATTTTTGAAATTGTTCATTTATAATAATGCACTTGTAGTATTCACAATTGTCACTAGTACCTCCTAGTATCCCTAGTAGGGATCACATTGTCTTGAACTGGTCTTTTCCTTACCACAAATGTCAGAAAAGGCGAAGACAATCTGAACAGCTCAAATAATCAAGAGAGGAGGAAGATATTTCTTGAATTGAACAGAATGTCACAACCTAACAGATTCAGATAAGGATTTTTAAAATGTATTTTTGCCTTCTCCAGTATTTTTAATGTATTGTGCTGTTGTGGTTTAACCTGACAGGCAGCAAACACCACACAGCCGCTTGCGCACTCCCCCCCACAGTGGGATGGGGAAGAGGATCAAAAAAAAAAAAAAAGAAAAATTTGTGGATTGAGATAAAGAACAGAAAAGGAAGGGAAAATAATAATAATAATAATAATAATGGTAGAATATACAAAATGAGTGATGCACAATGCAATTGCTCACCACCCACCAACCAATACCCACACAGCGATCGCTACTTCTTGGACCATGCCTCTTATTTATATACTGAGCATGACGTCATATGGTATGGAGTACCCCGTTGGCCAGTTGGGTCAGCTGACCTGGCTATGCTCCCTCCCAGCTTCTTGTGCACCTGGCAGAGTATTGGAAGCTGAAAACTCCTTGACAAGTAGACTACTTAGCAACAACTAAAAACATCAGTGTGTTATCAACATTCTTCTCATACTTAATCCAAAACACAGCACTAGGAAGAAATTTAACTCTATCCCAGCTGAAACCAGGACATGTGCTAATAAGCTTATTGTGCTAATGTTGTCTGATGTTTTGTAAATGTCACCAATCAGCACAGTAAGCAAAAAATCCTTAAATCTCCCAAGGGTTCTGCTACTGGCTTGCTTTAAAATAGTCTAGTGGTTGGAACACTGAACCAGGATCTGGGTTCATTTCACGGTTTACTAACAGCACACATGTACAGACTCGAGCCAGTCTCTTAATTTATTAGGTGTATCTGCTATTGTTCCTGTGAGAATAGTACTCCATAGGAGAATTAGGCGACTGAATTGTATTATTGTCTTAGTGCTTCTGAAGCATCAAGTCCCATCATATACGTACAATCTGGTAGAAAACAGAGCTGGTTTGCTGAACCTAAAATAGGAATAAAACCATTACTTTGAAATTTTTTTCCTCCATGCGTGTGTTGGATGGTTATCATTACTTCTTACAGAGTTAGTTACTTGTAAGAGAAAAGGTAAAACAAATATACTCTGTTTTCAGGGATTTGTGTTCACCTGTTTTAAATCACATTAAATGGAATCTTAACACATGTCAGTGATTTTCTTCCACTTTAAAATTTAGATTTCGTTAAAGCTATTTATTAGTTAAAAATAAGTGGGTTTGAAATTATTTCAACTATTTCTGACATATTATCAATAATCTTAAGATCTAGCTGAAACTTAAAAGTGAGAGTCCAAAGTTGCATTCCGTTTTTAGCTGTCTAAATAAATTGCTGGACACTCGAAAGTGCAGATATGCTATTCATTCTCGTATTTACAGCTGGAAGTGGAAATCTGAGGATCTAATCATCTGCGCAGCGTGGAGAAAATGGAGGGCTTTGTATTTTTGCAGCACTTTGGGTTCTTTTATTGTAGTGTTATTTGTGTCAGTGGAGTTTAAGGATCGTAGTGTTTTTCATTGTATTGAATTGAAGAGTTCTTTACAAATTTCCACCTTCATCTGGCAAGGCCATGGAAGTCAGCAAGATTACCTGCAGGAGCGCGTGAAGGTTTGTAGGATTGAGTCCAGTTTCAATGCTAGGCTTATTATCCTGATCATTAAAATATTACCATCTCTGCGATAGACTTGGAAAACTCTTAAACAAATCCCAGCAACAGCGAACTGCAGAGGGAGCTTTAGAAAAGGCTATAAATTGGAAAAGATTATAGTAGACGCAACATTATTCCTTTTGCAAAAGAGACCCAGGGGTCTTTAATGCAGTATTTTGTGCTATTTTTATGTTTAGAGCGTATCAAACTGAGCACATGCTTCTCCTGACTTTTGTCTACACTGTGAACGATGTGAATAGTGTGATAGATGAGATCAGTTGAAGTGATGATAAAGTCTCTGCAGAAGCTTTATACAAAGTTGCTGAAGACTTCATTTGTAGGTAATGTAATGACTCCTTGTTTTCCTTTTTTGTAGCACTTTACCTAGTCTTGATGCTCCCTACCCCATGCTGGTATTAGTTGGCCCTCTAGCCTGTGGTAAGAGAGAGCTTACTCATAAGATCTGCAGACAGTTCAACAATTTCTTCAGATACAGGTACGTTTGCTCCATAAGTTTAAAAGAACGCCAAGTGATCAAGGCTAGAATTGCTGCTGGTTTGTTTTTCTTTTTTTTTTTTTTTAGAAGAAGTTAAAAGTTAAAGGCAACCAATAAATGTTCATTGCTATGCATTTTATCTCTTCCCAGGGCTTGATTGCCTGAAGTCATCAAATACATCCTTAAAAGACAAGCTATTTAAATTATCATGTTCTTTTCAAAGGTGAATAGCAAACAAACAAACAAAAATGTGTCGTTTAGTGCTCCTTTTATTGATCTGTTCTATCTATGCTCACTAATGCCCCTCAACCTAAGCATCTGTTTATATATGTATGCATTTCTCTTAATTTTTATAATGTACCTGCATATAAACACATTAGCATGCATGTGCAGACTGCATCCAGAAGCTAGGAAAGGAAGCAAGTGCAATTGCTGGACCAGTTTATTATCCTGCAAGTAGTGTTATCAAAGTAAACGGCACCTTTCAGACCTCACCACCTGCTGGGCGGACTAATTCTCCCTATCTGAAATGCCTAAGGATTATGATTCTTACTGCCTTGGGCTCCCTGTGTATTTAGTGGAGAGCAACTATTTCTTTCCAAGGGAGATTCAGCCTTTGTGAACCACTTCCTTGAGGTATCTACCTGTTTTCAGTGCTCAGTAGATAGGAAGTCTGGCCAAGTTAGATCACCACTATCTGTTGCCTAAAATTAGGTGGTGCAAGCTGTTCTTCTTGTCCACCCATTCCATTCTTCATAGTACCTAACTTTCACAGGTCCTATAGCACATGCTACTCGGCACTGGTCTGTGTTCCTGTTATATTGTGCCTCCTTTATTTTCTCATTTTTTTTATCACACGAATTTATCCATTCATTTTTAACCGGACTTTGGCCATAGTTTCACATGCATAGTATTTGCCACAGTAGGACCTGGGTCTATATTTGTGCACTCTTAGGTACTGAAGTGATGAGTTGTAAGTAAGGGGCCATGGGCATATGCCCAGAGTTCTGAGCATCGCAGGACCATGCTCTGCATGTCGATGTGATGTCTAGTAGTAGCCGCCTTCTCTAACGTAATACACCACGGTAAAGGAGCCTATATGTATTTCTGTCTGCTCTGTACTCAGATTATAGCCTCTTGCTGGATTAGATCATTAAACTAGCAAGTTGAAAGGACATTTTAAGAAAAGATCTGTGAAGGTTATGTGACTGGAAAAATGACTTTTTTGCCTTTCTTTAAAGCTACTACTATGTTTTGAAAGACTAGATTGGAAATTACAAACAAATTGAATACCAATTGAAATCTTCCAAGCACTATGTGGTTTTTTTAAAAGCATTGTTTTTATACTGTGTATTTTATTTCCTAGAAGTTTTATGCATGAGGGGAAAAAAAAGGGGGAGAGAGAGATTCTTAACAGAGCAGAAAATTGCAACCATAAAGCAAAGTTGTATTTTAATTATTCAGTGGAGATTTAAGCAATTTTATGGCTTACACTTTTAAATTTCAAACATTCCACTCATTAAAAATGTATTTCATGCAAGATACCCCGGCAGTTTGAATGTAAACACGGCCTTGCAATTAAAAAGGGTTGTAATGTTTAAAAGTGTTTCAAAAAATAAAGTGAAATTGGACCCTCAAACCATCTGGCTAGTGCTCAGGAATGACCTTTAAAGCTGGATGCGTTCATAATATCTTAAAGACAATCAGGCCTTTGAAGTGAAATTTTACAGAGTCCATGTGTAGCACATTGTTCTCATTTGCCACAGCTTGCTGGTAAAAAAAGCGGCACCCTCTAATGCCATGATAGTTAGGATCTGTCAAGCTCTGCTTTATAGACTAAACTTCTTAATGGTTTATAACTCAGCTACCTTGAATAAATGAACAGAAATGGCCTGGTAGGGGTGTACTAGTAGGTGGTATATTTTTTGCCGTATTTTCCAGGACAATCCCGCAAAAGCCAAAGAGTTAAAATGTTGTTGGTGTGAATCGATGCCAAAGCTCCACATCACACTTTTGTTCCTGTTATCTTACAATGTAAAAATTAAAAACAAAAACAAAGCAGAAACAAGTAGCAAAATATAATTTCCTGAGAGAGAACATGAGCCACTGCATACTTTAATCTAAAATTGCTACATGCGTTGGCTTAGCTGAAGTTTTTTTGTTTTGTTTGGGGTGGTTTTTTTAGTGTTTCATCCTGGTAGCAAGCTCACGTATCTGAGGTTTATCCTATTGTCCTTATGTGGTGGCAGGCAATTACTTTTCCTGCCTTGTATCCCACTTATCTCCCTAGTTTCAGGATTGTTTCCCCCTTTACTATTAGGAGTCTATTTAAAGATTGGTATTTGTATCTCTTCCTTAACCTCACAGTTCAGCATAACTCCTAGTCTCCTTTTCCATATTTAGGATTCTACTTTATATCATCCACAAGCTGACATAACTGGAAAAAAATTGTTTCATCATTTCTCTATTACAGGGTGCTGTGACAGCTTCAGTTCAGCCTATCTTAGGTTGGGGGGGATTTATAGCCAAAATGTAATGCTACATTTAAACTTTTTTTTTTTATTTATGGGTTAATCTTTCAAATATGCAGCATTAGTGGTATGATTTGCACCTCTTTATATTTCTCATATTTCTTCTCTTCTTAAAAATAAAATGATTTGTAGTATTCTCTCTTTCCCCCCTCCTATTCCATAGCTGCTTCTATGATTGAAAACAGGTTATTCCTTTATTATACCATATATCTTCCAGTCCCTGTCACACTACCAGGGCAGCTTACTTTGGTGAAGAAAACAGACTTGATTACTATTTCATTTCTCAAGAAGCATTTGACAAAATGGTGAACACAGTAAGTACCTGACTAGTATCGTAGTAGGCCCATTTCCTACACTCAGAGTAAACTCAACTTTTCTGTCCAGGTCTGATTTTTTTTTTTTTTTTATATTAAGTTTGTGTCTGTGTGTGCGTGCTTATTCACTCACAGTTATGTGGCTTAAGTTCATACACAGAAACCACAAATTGGTTGTATATTTATGCTGTCTTTTCTTCTGTATGCATATATAGAAACCATTAAATGGGCATAATGGTCA